>NW_026125661.1:0-125199 GCF_943737965.1 Phodopus roborovskii | reverse complement strand
ATCCTCTCCAAATATTCAATTTTGAGTGACTACTCTTCTCATTATTATGCATTGCCAAGAGTTTGCTCTCAGTTTCAGGGATAAAGTCTACATCCATGGAGCCATCATCCAGCAATCTGATAGAAGAAAGACATATTATCTTTTTTTTGAGATCTGGTACCTGCTTTTCTTTCCTGATTGTCTGAAGTTCCCAAGACAACCAGGTAAAAAAGTTACTTTAGTTCACATAAATTCAGTTTTATACCAAATAACAAATATTGATTTTTATATGCCTAAATCTCTATGTAGTAAATAAATATTCACCGAGCTCCCATCAACTCGTTCACCAAAAATAACTCAACCCACTTAATTATGTATAGTTAACTAGCCACACTGTGTCTAGGAGGAAGAAAAGGAAAATTCCTGAACTGCAGGAAGTTAGCTGGGGTCATTTCTCTGGAACAAGTTTATAGAAATGCACATCTGCTGACATAGAAAAGTCTTTGTCTGTGGTAGAAAGGCAATCAGGACCCATTGTAATTTGTCCTTAAGTACTCTGCATCCAGCTATGAGGTGCTCACTATAACTGACCTTACTAGCCAATCAAGACCCCAAGACAGCCTGCCTGTCAGAAGAAGTACAGAGCCATTCTGGCCTGGATTTGAAGGGAAACTGGAGGCAGTGGTTTTGTGTACTCTGCTTTAGGAAGGGCAAATTCTGGAAAACCATAGCACGGTGGTGAGGGTCTGCTGTCCTCAGATGGGTAGTGGGAGATGGTGAGGTATGGGATCCAGTGTGGAGGGTATTTCATGAGTTGTCATACAGTCCATAAAATTCCCAGAAGTGAGAGACAGGCCACTAAATAACTATTCTGTGGGCTGTATCTGCTCTGAACACTGGGGAGCAGGGAGGTGTTTGGAGAAACATCTATTTGTCAACTTCTACATACTTTTGGTGCACCCACTGAAAGCATGGCGACAAACTTCCAGAGGCCTTTTAGGTAAGTATCTTTTAGTTCAGCACTTTGCATTTTACTTTTATGTGTAAGATCCATTTATTGTTAATTTTTTGCACATTGTAAAAGACATCTCATGTAAGGGTAGCCCTTCACTATTGAGCAGTGATCTACAGGAGTAAATTTGTAACACAAAGGTTTACAAGTGCTTTGGAGATAGTTTGTCTCACAAAGTAGAATTTAACTAAGGTAGTAGTGCCTCTAAAACACACAAAGATAAGTGTATGTTGACCAGACCTGATAGAATTTTGAATTCCAAATACACATTTATTCACCATGATTTTCCAGACATTTGACTCCAAACCATTACAAAGAAGCCACTCCTGTTTTATAACAGCATGTAGTCCCTTACTGATATCAAAAAAAAAAAAAAAAAAAAAAACAAAAAAAAAAAAAAAAAAACACACACACACACAAAAACTGGCCCATAACCAGCTGCTCACAGAAATATTAAATGTACACAAGCAACCTTTAGGCCCAGTATGCCATATAGTTGCAGTTTTCTTCTCAAGAAAAGCATAGTTCTACCAGATTGGCAATAGGAAACCAGATTTTAAAAAGTAAACCAATGATGTATGAGTGGCCAGATAAAGCACAGCTTTCATTTAGGCTCTCAGGCAGGCATGACAAACATTCTTGGGAGAGATAGTAACAACCTTGTCTAGGCCTTGGGAGCTTTCCCTAAGGCCCTGGTGTATTAAACATAAAAGAGTGTATCTTGTCCAAAATCAGGTATTTGCTGGGGAGAGCTGATGATTGTTTGGAACACAGCCTTAGTAGACAGTTATTTCAGGTCTGTAGATCTAAACTACATAGAAATATGTTTCTCAGTCCCCACTGTGGGCTTAGTCAGTAATAATCATGAGATACCCTGTGTTCCCCTTGTGTGGCTTTGTTTTATTGGTCTCTCTGAGTGTCTCCCATTGAAAGACTTCAGGAAATCTCCTGTTTCCTTCCCTTTCCTTCCTGGAAGTAGTGTAGAACAGTCTATTCTCCTTAAGAAGCTTACTAAGCATAGGAAACTTCTCCCCATCCCAACATTTTTTATATATTTTCTACCTTCTACATTTACCAATACCTTCACCTCAGTATCCTACATGTGAAGCAGGTCCATCAGTTTCAGAGTATCTGATGTCCTTAAGAAATAGTATTTTGAACACATTTGCTGTATAATCGTCTCATCTCGCTTAGTAGGTAGACATTGAAATTCTTCAATATCTAAATTAAATCTTGAACTTAAAAAGCCATTTAAGAAGGATACAGAATATATTAAGTACAAGGCATATGCTCTAGGCTGGCTCCTGTTCAGCATTTTCTAAGATAGATACATGTTAGATGTATTTGTTTTTATAGATCTCCACTGTGGGTGAAATGATTTTCCTGGGAAGGCATATTAAGGCTATAAAAGATGCATTTTCATCCTGTTGGAAGAATGTTTATGAGGCAAGCTCTTATGTTGATGCAGGTGACATTAGTTGTAGTCTGTTGTTCTCAAATAATGGCCTTGCTGTGTTCTATACTATTCCTTCAAAAAATTCTTAAATTACTGTAACCTCAGAGATTTAAAATATCCATTAGTGTCACTTAGGGAACTATCCAGTGCAGTCACAGGAAAAGGATGCATGGGAGCATTGCCTCTGCTTTCAGATCAGAATAAGCGAAATTATTTACACTGAAGGAGGATTCAGGGTTAGCAACCAGGTGCTGGAATCACAACTATGAAAAGTACATGACTGTGGAGGGGGGGGTTTGTAATTTCCCATCATGTTTTGAATCCATACTACATGTCACATGAATAGACCAAGTATGTGGGTATACAGTTTGGAAAGCTAGTTCTGAGCCAATGAGGGTTGGAGTTGACAATAGGTAACTCTCTTTGTGGAGAAATGTTCACTCCTGCATGACACACTAATATCAGCTCAGACGTTTGAGAAGATCATTGACTATGTGTAGGTTACCATGCTCAATACAAAATAACAGCATATGGGCAGTATCAGTCTATCTCTTCTTAATTACTGCCTCTATTTTGTTTGTGATCTATCAGATTTCTGAAGATCAGATTACTAAGCTGAGTCAATATTTAGCTACACACATTGTTAAGTGTAAGTCATTAGTTAGCCACAAACAACCACTAGTTAGTCACACATACTAACTCACTAGTTAACTACATACACTATGTCACCTGTTAGACACACACCTAAGTCACTTGTTACCAAAACACATGAAGTCACTAGTTAGGCAAACACCTAAATCAATAGTCATCCACCCACTGCCTATGTCACTAGTTAGTCACTGCTTCCTGAACATAACTCCAGGGGCAAAGACACTGAGAGAGAACAATTAATAAATGGGACCTCTTCAAACTTAGAAGCTTCTGTAAGCCAAAGGACAAAGTGGACAAGACCAAACATGCACCCACAGACTAGGTAAAGGTTTTCACCAATCCTATATCTGACAAAGGTCTGACTCCAAAACATACAAAGAACTCAAGAAACTAGTCAGCAAAACACCACATAACCCCATTAAAAATGGCATACAAAACTGAAGAAAGAATTCTAAGTAGAGGAAATCAAAAAGGTGGAAAGACACTTAAGAAAATGCTCCACATCCTTAGCTATGAGGAAATGCAAATCAAAAGCTTTAGATACCATCTTACTCCTCTTAGATTGGCTAAAATTAGAAATACCAATGATGACTCATTTTGGAGAGGATATGGAGAAGGGGACACTCCTCCACACTGGTGGAAGTGCAAACTCATACAGCCATTTTGGAGATCAGTATGGAACTTTCCTCAGGGAAAAATGGGAATTAGTTTACCACAAGACCCGGCAATCACCCTCTTAGGCATATACGGAAAGGATTCACATGCATACAACAGGACATCTGTTCAACTATGTTCACTTAGCACCCCATTTGTGGTATCAGAGAACCTGGAAGCAACTTAGATGCTCCTCAACTGAAGAATATTTAATGAAGATGTGGCACATCTACACAATGGATTACTACTCTGCAGAAAAAAATAATGGTATATTGGAAATTCACCCAGGCAAGTAGAAGACACTTGAAAAAACCACCCTGATTGACAAAACTCAGTCACAAAAAAGAGGAAAATAGTATGTACTTACTCATAAATGGATTTTAGACCTAGATCAAAGGATCACCATCCTATAATTCACACCACCAAGGGACCCACTAGGATACAGAGTATATTCTAAGAGATTCATATAGAATCCCTCACAGAACTGGGAAAGGACAAGTCCCCAAACACAGGGGAAGTGGGGGAACAATTGAATGTAGAGAGAAGTAGGAGAAAATGAGGGGGAGGAAAGGAAAAATATGCGACTAGGAAGATTGAGCCCTGTTAGGAATAGAAGACAGGAGAGAGAGAGAGAGAGAGAGAGAGAGAGAGAGAGAGAGAGCGCAATAAAGAGGGAGCCAATATTGTTTTGAAGATAAAATTAGACTTCAGGTAAGGTCTATGGAACAACAGGCTGCTCCCATCTAACAATTTCCAGGCTTCCTGGAAAGGCTATCATAAATGCCCTTCCCAGAGAGTGACATCAAAGAACTAACTTACCCATGGAGCCCTCAACTAATGCCTGTTGAAAACAGGATCAAACACCCATACATAAACATAGATAGAACTAGAACCCAGATGGAGATGGACAGGACCAGACCTTCTGGCAGAAACACATACAGACAGCTTACCTGCAAAAGGAGGAGATAGCAGCCACTTGACTGATAGCTGGGAAGCCAGCATTGGACTGACTCAGGCCTCCCTGAATATGGGTCTCAGCCAGAAGGACTGAGCAATCTAAAAGACCTCAGACAGTGGAGCCAGGATGTATCCTGGTGCACAAAAGGACTTTGCGAACATATCCCCCATGGAGGGATAACTGCCTTAATCTAGAGACAGGAGAGAAGCCCTAGTCCCAGATCATAATACCCTGTCAGTTAAACCTGACCCCAACTGGATGGCATTCCCCTACATAAGGAATTAGGCTGGGGGGTGGGTGGTGAGTGCATGTGAGAAGGCAGTGAGGGTTAAACTGAGGAAGGAGAGAGGGAAGGAAGGGGGGAGGGGAGGGAGAGGGAATGGGATCGACCTCATAAAATATTAAATTAAATTTTAAAAAAATGCTTTGACTCCAGAAATTTAAGTTGAAGGACAAGTTATTGGGGAAAATGATTTCTATTTGTGTTTCTACAGAAATGAAAAGGTGTGGGTTCCTTCCATACTAATGTGGTTTGGTCAAGCCAGACCACCTGAAAGAGAATACCAGGTGATCCCACATTCAAAACAGGTGGACATAGCAGCCTTACAGACTACAGCCAGGATTTCTGAATCTTCTTCGAATCTGCCATGACAGCGCCTCTTACCAGCAGGAAGTTTGGAAAAGAACGTGCCCAAATCCCCCAAATATTGTCTATATATGTTTGTTATTATTTAAATGGACTTGGTTATATAGGTGAAAAAAAAAAAGAATAGAAGCGTTGATTGAAAAAAAAACTTTATAAAATCAAAAATAAAAATAGGTTTCAGAACAGAAGAAATAATTCTCAGAGGAAGTAAAAAGCTGAAAAACACTTAAGAAAATGTTCATCATCTTTAGCTATCAGGGAAGTACAATCAAAACAACTTTGAGAGTACCATCTTATTCCTGCCAGGATGGCTAAAATTAAAAACACCAATGACAACTTATACCAAAGAAGATGTGAGAAAGGGAACATTCCACCACTGCTGGTGGGAGTGCAAACTCAGCACAGCCATTTTGGAGAAAGTATAGTGGTTCCTCAGGAAAATGGGAATTAGTTTACCACGGGACCTAGCAATCCCCGCTTAGACATATACCCCAATGGTCCCATATCCCAGAAGCAAAGACATCTGAGATCCCTAGGGGCTAATGACAGAGCCAAGGGCCCTTGCCCAGCCCTCCTCTCCTCAGGTGGCAGTGACTGTGACCTTAGGGGGAAAGGGTTGAGGGTGAGAGTGGGAGGAGGAGGAGGATGGGGGGGTGTTGGGGGAGAACAGCTTGGTAAAGATTTTTGTGTCAACTAAAAAAATAAAAATAACAAAATATATGGTAATTAGAAGTGATGGCTATGTGCAGACTTGGTACAATCAGTCGAGCAAAGAAGACAAAATAAGATAACAGTGGTCTAGTAGACAGGTCAAGTGGCCTGCAGATTTATAGGTCGATGCAACTCATCAAGGAGCCCAGAACAGAGAACATCAGAAGGAACTTCAGGTGTTGCGAGTATGATTCCATTTCTCTGGGCAATAAAAGGTAGAACAGGAAAAAGGATTGTCAAGATCCAGAAGAGTGGAAAAGATATAAAAATAAAATTATAATACTGAAAGATAACATAAGAGAAGTCTTGGGTAACCCACAAAATTCATAAAAAGGAGCCAACAGTTAAGAGAGCAGAGGGGTGCAGAGAGGCTCAGGGGAAAGCACCAATGTAAGAAGGTAGAGTCAGAATTAAATAAAGAAATAAGATTTCACTTAAGGCATGCATATCTGGGTAGAGTCACTGATAAGACAAAGGAGAGACATTTCTACACTAGGGATGTCTGATAAAATCGAGAGAGACTAAAGGTAATGTAAAAAGTTATGGAGGTTCAAAGAAAAGTCATCAAATGTCGAGAAAGATGTAAACGGTTTGCTGTGGGCTCTCATATCTACAAACATAAATTTAAGATTAGTAATATGAGTTAAAATTTTTGACCATACCAGGTTAATGGTTTAAAAGTTCTGTTTATTTCTCTCAAGAAAATATATGTACTTGCTAAAAATTTCTATCAGTGTTTCTTGTTAGAAACCTGTTTGTTGCAAGAATAGAGCTAAAACAAAAATGGTTTTAACATTTTTGCTCTCTAATGATAACAGACTCCAGCTCCAAATTTACCTCTGAGCACTGGTCATTAAATTCACATTATCAGAAAATCAGATGTCCTTTTAATGTAGATGACATTAATTCAGTTTTATGTTAAAAGCTGTTAAATATTGAAACTAGTTAAAAAAGTTACATTTATTAACACTGAAATTAACATAAACTTAACAGGCACTAAGGTGACAATTGGTTAAACAACATAAAAGATGCTAAAAATTATTTGATATTATAAGAAGTCAGTACAGGATGTTTTATAAAATCTGGTAACTATTATAAAATGTTAAGAAACACAAGTTACCAGCCATCCTCACCGTTAACTTTTGGTTATAGTCAAACTAAGTATTAATGATTAATAACAGGAATAAACCTCACTCAGTCTCCTCTACACTATTCTAAAAGTTTAAGCAAGAATCGAGTAACTGAAAACCAAGTTGTCTATTAAGATCTACCTGGAAAGACTTCTAATACTACAGAGATCTGAAGAATAAGACATTTAAATATTAACTAAAAAACTGTAATAATTTCAGACAAAGAATCACAGAACCCTAACAATGACCAAGAAAGGTTTTTAAAGACATTGTGGGGAGCATGGATTGTGATGACACTGACCAGGGGAGCAAGATGCTGACACCAATGCCTCAGCCTGATAGGACCCAGCTCGGGCTGATAGAGGCTACAGGGAGTTGGAAAATTGTCTGCACCTTTGCCTGAACAAAATAAGTTTAGACTTTTCCAATTCCAGGTTCCACAGGGGAAAAAAAAACGTCACATTATGTGCTTGGTAAAAAATTTCTCCCCTCAATGCTATAGAAAATTGGATATGGCTAAAAATATAAGGAATGGTCCCCTGTGATTTTTAATAGATTTAAAAGTAACATATAGTTTATCCTTCTCAGATCTCTAATCCTATTGATGGCTTGTCTAACCAAAACTTTGTGAGCTTCGCAATAAAGGCAGCTATGATATGGATCCTAAATCAGAATTTAAAAATATAAAGATATATAAGTCTTTTTTGAACATTTATTTATTAATTATGCATACAGTGTTCTGCCAGCATACATGTCTGCACACCCAAATAGGATGCCACATCACATTATAAATGTTTGTGAGCCACAATGTAGTTGCTGGGGGATTGAACTCAGGACTTCTAGAAGAGCATCCAGTAATCTTAACCTCTGCCACATCTCCAGCCCAAGACATATACTTCTTAAATATATAAAAAATAATTTACAATATAAAAATTCAGAGCTTAACCTAGAATCAGTTCTGATAAGCTAATAGAGCAGGGACTCCCAGCTGTTTAGTCACAAACTGAAAGTTTTATAGATATTGGGTGTCAGAAGTGTAAATATGAAGCATGTTTCATTAGGCCTAAAGGCACCACTGACCAATCTATACATGGATCGCTCTTGACAGAAGAAAAAACTTCCTAACCCAAATCTTTAAATTTTGCTAGGACTCAAAGGCATAAGTTCATTCCCCTGTTGTTTTATAGATACCCAAAATCTACTTTTTCTACAATTTAAATTTCAGCACAGATTGGTGATGATAATATATCTAAACTTTTTTATGTCCTTTTCATATAACACAGTTCATATAGGCTTCAGAGGATCAAATGTCATAAAGCTTTTATCCACTTCTTACAGGTCAAAAATGACTGGAGATAAATACAGCTTTCCTGAGGATGGAATTTTCTCCCTGGTCTTGCTGTCTTTCTTGATCACTAGAATGTAAGGAACTAAGAGTTCCAATTAAATATATACATTTTTAACCTTTGTTCCCAGTTTAAATATGCTCAGACGATTTGTGCTTCTGGCAGATGAGTATCAGTTGCTGACTACAGCCAGCTCCTCTATAGTGCTCTCCCAACTTACTGTGAACCAGCCCAGCCAAGGTGAATCTTCAGCAGTGTCTACAAACTGATGCCTCTGATAAATGGTCCATTTCCTGAATCCCCCTTCCTTTTGTTGGCATTTTCTAGCATTTTAGCCTACTTGCAACTCAGAAAACACTGCAAAAGTGAGCAGGAGAATGGTACAGGCATGTCGCTGGCACAACAGTGTTTTGATTTTCAAATAGCTGTCACCTGGAGTTCTATAGCCTATAAAGCCTCCTTGAGCGGCTTGTTACTATTATGCCTACTGATTTCCTCAACTTCCAAGGAAGGACTCATAGCTGCAAAAAACAAAGGGTTTTTACTGGTAAAAATCAAACCAGCTGGGGACCTCACTCTGTCAGAAAAGTAAGGTAGTGGCTTAAAATTCTGAGGGGTTTATAACAGGGTAAACAGAAAGTGAACTTGAGATCACTATTCTCAGTTCACAAGGTTTGCCAGATACAGACAGTCCATAGAGTACAAATTTATTTACAAGGTCTTCATGGATCTAAGTTAATAGAATCCATCATTTGTTTAGGCAAGATTAATCCTTTTACCTGAAAGTTTGGGGTTTTTTCTTTGTTTTTACTTCTTCTCCTGGTCAGGGACTTACCTATTGGCAGAAATTCTTGTTCTCATTAATTTTTCCTTCTTCTTCCAATAAGCCCTAATTTTATAACTTTTAGTTATTAATTTTCCCATCCACATTGCCTCTTTCACACAAACCTTAGATGCCCAATTTTTGGGCCTCAATAGGTAAAGGGCTTCTGGAACAGGTTAAGTCACATTGCCCCCTATGTATAGGACTTTACTTTGGTTTACTTTTGATATAGCACTCTCAACCGGGGGGAAGGTAAAATGTATTCTTTCCTGTACTACTTCCAACTTTACCTTTGCAGTGTTTTTCTTGGGCGTGGAGAAATGGCTAAAATGCTATATAAAACCAAAAAAAAAAAAAAAAAGGAGAAAAAAGGAGGGTGGATTCAGCAAATTAGCAAATTGCACATTTATCAGAGGCATTAGTGTGTAGACCCTGTTGAAGATTCCACATTGGCCCGTACTGGTTCACAGTAAGTCCAGAGCAGTCATTAGGAGCAGAGTGTAGTCAGTAACTGGTGCTCATCTGCCAGAAAGCACAAATCTGCTGAGACCTGGTTAAATTGGGAACATAAGTTTGAGATATATTATCATCACCACTCTGTACTCAAATCTATATTGTAGAAAAAGTTGATATTGAGTATCTGTAAAACAGCCAGGGAATGTACTTATGCCTTTCAGTCCTAGCAAAAACTACAGATTTGGGTTACAAACTTGTACATTTTTCTTCTGTCAAGAGGGATCCAGTGTGTAGATTGGTCAGTGGTGCCTATAGGCCTGATGAGAAATATCCCTTCCTATTTACACTTCAATGACACCCAACATAAATCATAAAACATTGAGTTTGTGACTAAACAGCTGGGAGTCCCTGCTAGATTATCTTATCAGAACTTGATTAAAAGTTAAGCTCTGAATTTTTAAATCCGAAATAAATTTTATATATTTTAAGACGTATATATCTTGGGCTAGAGAGATGGTTCATTGGTTAAGAGTACTGGCTGCTCTTCTAGAAGTCCTGAGTTCAATCCCCAGCAACTACATTGTGGCTAACAAACATCAGTAATGAGATCTGACTACCTCGTCTTGCCTGCAGACACATGAAGGCAGAACACTATATGCAAAATTAATAAATAAATGTTCAAAAATGACTTTTATGATTTTAGATCCTTATTTAGACCCATATTAATGCTGCCTGATACTGCCAAACTGACAATGTTATGGTTAGCCCAGCCATCAAAACTATCATATGTGAGAAGGATATAGTTTATTAACTGTTCAATCTATAAAAAAATGACAGGGACCATTCCTTATATTCCTAGCCATAAACAATTGTGTACAAGATTGGGGCAGAAGTTCTTCACCAAATAAATAATGTGAGAATGTGAGAGGCCCTGGCCCTGGCCCTGGCCCTGGCTGTTCTGACCCTGGCACTAGACCTGGCACTAGACCTGGCCCTGATATTGGACCTGTCCCTGGCCGTGCTGGTTATTACCCTGGTCGTTCTAGCACTGGCAGATCTGGCGTGGCCCTGGCTGTTCTGGTCCTGGCCCTGGCCCTTGCCCTGGCCATGGACCTGGCTGTTCTGTCCTTAGCCATGGCAGTGGCCCTGACCATGTTTCTGACCCTGGCTGTTCTGACACTTACCCAGGTCGTTCTGTCTCTTGCCAATCTGGCCCTGACCATTCTGGGCCTTGCCCTGGTCGTACAAGCCATGGCCATTCTGGCCCTTGCCCTGGACATTCTAGCACTGGCCTTTCTTTCTCTGGCTTTTCTTGACCTGACCCTGGTCATTCAGGTCCTGGGTTCTAGTACAGTACTTTCTGGCCCTGGCCCTGGCCGTTCTGGTCCTGGCCATTCTGGACTTTGCCCTGGGATTTCTGGCCCTGGCCCTGGCCCTGGCTATTCTGGACCAATTCAAATCTAAACAATGCAGAGAAACCATGGGATCATGCTACTCTAAAGGGCAGAGATTGAAGAGGAGTTTATTTTATTTTCAATAAAGAGAAAAGGATTATGGTAGAGGCGATTAAATCTATTGTTTCCATTCTTGAAATTAGAAAATAGAAGCATAGATAACAGGTTTAAAATACTCATCATTGTACTTGAAAGGCTCAATGATGCTTTCGTTTTTGTGCTTATGTCACTATAGGCATGTTGTAGCTTGAGAGACTGGTAAATATGTAGAACTCAAAAGAAAGAGCACTGCTTTGTTTTTTGGTGAGAAACTCAGTGAGGCTGTAAGGTTAGTACATCGGTGGGTATACTCCTTTCAGCATGTGGGAGGGGAACTAGAATGTGACAGAATGTTGGTCCATAAATGTTGCCTAGGCAACCCTGTTGCATTCTGTATCCTGGTAACATGGGCCAAGGACCAGAGAGCAGCTTCGAGGAAAGTGCTATCATGGGACAATACAGTCTCCCAAGATAAATATCTCCTAAGAGTTTTAATGACAACATTTGATTCGGCCTAAACAAGTCATAGCCACAACTCTGGAAGTGTGCCTACAGCTTTTACTGGTTCCCAAATCCAAGATACCTAATCATCAGAGAACGTAGTCTGTGGAGAAAGAGTACAAAGTCTTCCGTTTATGAATACTCTCTTTCCTAAGAAGTAAAACTATGGAACAAAAGATAATAAGACTCACAAATATTCATCAAAAGGTGAGTTTGATATTGTTGACTTCCTTCAGGATGGTGATAATCCATTTGTCAGAGTAGACTTAGGGATTGTTGGATTTCAGTCCATTTCTTTTGGAGGCAGCCGTCCGAAATGAAATATGTGATATCTTCTAAAAACGCTGCATACACAATGAGAGTTCAGCATTTAAACATGTTACTACTCTGCTCTTCGATTAAATAAGGGATGAAACTTGGAATTTCCCACAATCATGTGGGAGTCAACTGAGACTCAATTGTGTGGAGCATGGCAGACCATTTCATCCTCTCATTATGTTGTTATTTGTTTATTAAAATTGGACATTAGATAATCCATGATCACTGGATTGTGGTGACGCGATGAGGGAGGCAATTATTATAAACCATCTTAATATCAATTATGTAGTTAAAATATTTAAATTAATCACGACAGCATCGTTCATGAGCCTGGTTTGGAGCCACCTTAGGGAAGTGGATGATGTTACATGAACTCATTATTTGATTATTTATGTATAAAAACAATGATTTTATCCTCCATGACACCTGGAATCTGGTGTCACAGATCACCTAATTACATAATTAATGTATTTATATTGACAATCTGTGTTAATCCCCAGGATAATGTAAATATTTGTATAGTTATGTAAACAACAATCCTCCATTCCATGAAGAGACCTGTAAAGCTCCCTCTTGTGGAGATAATGTGCAATATCTACACATTTTATGATTCATTGACTCAATTGGTGATGATGACATCCTTCATGAATGGAGTCTGGCCATGCTTCCTGCCAGTAAAATGCTACATCCCCTATTTATTGTGACAGTTAGCTATTTCTAACTTATTTAATTCTTTAAATTATGCAAACGACAGACAGTGCCATCACCGATTACGGTTAGGGTGCAAATACCTGTCAGGGACAAGGTTAGGAAAGGTGTAGACATGGGCAGAGCGTTTTCTGAATGGTCTATGCATCTCCCAGAGTACGAGGGATGCTGGGTGATTGAGTCCAGAATGTTGCACCGGTGCCCTCCGATAAGTACAAGGACTTCATCAAGGCCGGCACGGTGGTCTGGGTGTTGACTACCTGCTCTTCCTCCACATCTTCACACCGGTTGTGATCTGCCATGAGAAGAAGGAGTGGCACTAGGAGGTCGGACCCATCACCTAGAACTGGCAAAAGGATGACGACTCAGAACACGGAGGGACATCTCTCTCTCAGCTATGTTGGTGATGCCCCTGCTGTAGCCATCTTTTAAGCTGTTATCAACATTGTGGCTACTACTGCTATGCCAGAATTGGGCCCATTATCTCACGTCCTGCCGAACCAAAACAGAGATTCAGGCGCTTGTGATGAGTTGAAGCCAACAGAATTCATCACGCAAGACAGTATGATTATCTGACGATTAACTGATGGCATTTTAAAATTGTGTGATGACAGCGTACAGTTTCATACCTGGCAAGTCTACCCAGGAATTGATGTTATAAAAAAGTCCAACGGCTTACATATTTAAAGATGTAATTATTAAATTCTTTCATTATATAATCTGTGATCCCTGAAGTTTGGTGCCACCTTGTGTGACTCAAGTGTGACAGACTATCTAAATATCTGATTATTTCATTCTTCAAATCTGTCTTTTTCTACTCCAGGAAGAGTGTAGTCTTGATCCACCATGTTGGTGTTAAATTGTATCTTGTGAATTCTTTCTTTCTTTCTTCCTTTCATTATTTAAATCAATGTTGATATCATTTTGTTATCTCTCTAGGGGTGAATTATGAGAATCTTTCTCTTTATTCATTCATTTTTTGTTCAAATCTAAGATTAAGAACTCATTGTCTATTCAGTATTGAGCAATCATTTAGGCTTCATGCATAAAACACCATCCAATTGTTTAATGTTTATTCATTTAATTATGAAAATCTGTCATTATATATTCAGTGATCACTGTAGTTTTGAGCCTCCTTAGGGGGAGACCGTTGTACCAGACCATCACATAATCTAATACTACACTTGCTTCTTTAACTGTTAAACTAGGAAATTAGGTAATAATTTATGATTTAATTGACATATTTACAATACAGGTAATGTTATGGAGCATAAGTCCGTTTTGGAGTCAGATTGTGGGAGTTGATGATGTAATATCATCTCATTACTTCATCATTTAGCTGTGTAAATAGATCTTTACATCAGCGATAGGTTTAGGACATTGGTGCCATCTCGTCAGTGTTACTATAAAAGGCCCACTAATTAATTATCAATTTAATTTTTTTAAAAACATCATTATTCCAGGAAGAGAACATTCTGACTACTCCATGTGGGATTTAAGTGTGCACCACCATGTCATTTTTCAATCATTTTTCATTATATATTAATTATTTAAATCGATGAAGATGTTCTTCTTGACAGGAGTCGGGCCATTCCTCCATGGGAGTTAATCACGTGGCATTATTTAATCATCTAAGTACTACTTCCTTGAAAATCACTGGAGTATGGTTCCATCTTTTGAAAGTTAAGTATGGAGGACTATCCAATTTTTAACTTACTTGATTGCATAAGTAATGATGGTGTCATCCCTCATGTGGCTATTGTGGGATTGACAGAGCAGGAGATCGGTACCAGAAGCAGTGCCCAGAGAATGGGGGACACTGCCCTCGTAGAGTGATTACTGATTACGTAGTAGTACATTTTTAACAATCAAATGATTACACGATTTTAAAAAAACTGTACTGTTTCGCATCATCAGTTTCTGAGATGTTGCAATAGAACTGACCCATGAAGGACACAGTGACCACCGATTTTAAAAATGGAATAACTATATAATCTCCTGATCAGGGAATCTCATCTAATGAACTCTGTCGGGCTGATAACATGACACACCACCAACAATAAATAACTCTAAATAACCATCTTAGAAAGAGGGGTACAGGACTTAATAGAGAACAGTCAATTGAGGAATCCAAAATGACTGAAAGAAACATAAGACACTGCTCAAAATCCTTAATCATCAGCCTAATGCAAATGTACACAACTCTGGGAAACCATGGCGTCAAGCGCCTCTAAAGGGAAGAGGATGAAGAGGAGTTTATATTGATTTCAATAAAGAGAAAAGTATTATGGTAGAGGTGATTAACTGTATTGTTTCCATTCTAGAAATTAGCAAATTGAAGCATACAAAACAGGTTCAAAATACTCATCATTGTACTTGAATGGCATAATGATGCTTTCATTGCCATGCCTATGTCACTATAGGCATTTTGTAGCTTGAGAGATGGGTATATATGTAGAACACAAAAGAAAGAGCCCTGCTTTGTGTTTGTGAGAAACTCAGTGGGGTGGTAAGGTTAGTTCATCGGTGGGTATGTTCCTTTTAGCATGTGGGAGGGGCACTAGAATGTGACAGAAAGTTGGTTCATAAATGTTGCCTGGCAACCCTGCTTGCATTCTGTATCCTGGTAGCATGGGCCAAGGACGAGAGAGCAGCTTCGAGAAAGAATTGTTATGGGACATTACAGTCTCCCAAGATAACTATCTCCAAAAACTTTCAATGACAGCATTTGATTCGCCTAACCAAGTCACAGCCAAATCTCTGGAAGTTTGCCTACAGCTTTTACTGGTTACCAAATTCAAGATTACCTGATCATGAGAGAACATCGTCTGTGGACAAACAGTTCAAAGTCTTCTGTTTATGAATTCTCTCTCCTAACAAGTAATATTATGGACACAAAGACAATAAGACTCACATTTATTCATCAAAAGGTGAGTTTGCCATTGTTGACTTCCTTCAGGATTGTGATAATCCGTTTGTTAGAGTGGACTTAGTGATTATTGGATTTCAGTCCATCTCATTTGAGGCAGCCGCCAACATTAAATATGTAATATCTTCTAAAAACCCTGCATACACAATGACAGTTCAGCATTTAAACATGTTCCTACTCTGCTCTGCGATTAAATAAGGGATGAACCTGGGAGTTTCCCACAATCATGAGGGTGTCAACTGAGAGGCAATTGTGTGGAGCATGGCAGACCATTTCATCCTCTCATTATCTTGTTATTTGATTATTAAAATAGGACACTAGATAATCCATGATCAGTGGATTTCGGTGACACGATGTGGGAGGCAATTATTATAGACCATATTAATATCAATTGTGTAGTTAAAATATTTAAATTAATCACGGCAGCATCATTCATGAGCCTGGTTTGGAGCCACTTAGGAAAGTGGATTATGTTACATGAACTCATTATTTGATTATTTAATTAGATAAAACAATGATTATATCGTCCATGACACCTGATCTGGTGCCACAGATCATCTAATTACATAATTAATGAATTTAAATTGACAATCTGTGTTAATCCCCAAGATAATGTAAACATTTGTATACTTATGTAGACAACAATCCTCCATTCCATGAAGAGACCTGTAAAGCTCCCTCTTGTGGAGATAATGTGCAATATCTACACATTTTATGATTCATTGACTCCATGATGATGACATCCTTCATGACTGGAGTCTGGCCATACCTCCCTGCCAGTTAAATACTACATCACCTCTTTATTGGGACAGTTAGCTATCACTGAATTATTTAATTCTTTAAATTACTTAAACGACAGACAATGCCAACACCGATCATTTTTAGGTTGCACATATCTGTCAGGGATAATTTAGGAAACTTGTAGACATGGGCAGAGCATGTTCTGAATGTCTATGCGTCTTCCAGACCACTAGTAATGCTGGAGAACAGAGTCCAGAAGATTGCTTGGTGCCCTCCGAGAAGTAAAAGAACTTTATCAAGGTCTGCATGGTGGTCTGGGTGTTGACTACTTGCTCTTCCTCCACATCTTCACATCTGTGGTGGTCTACTTCTAGAAGATGTAGTGGCACTAGCAGGTCGGGCACCATCACCGAGACCTGGCAAAAGGATGACGACTCATAACACGGAAGAACATCTCTCTCTCAGCTACGCTGTTGGTGCCCCTGCTGCAGCCACCTTTTCAGCTGATATCAACATTTTGGCTACTACTGGTATGCCAGGAATGGGCCAATTACCTCAGGTACTGCCGCAACACAACAGAGATTCAGGCACCGGTGAGGATGTCAGGCCAACAGAATTCACCAGGCAAGAAAGTATGATTATCTGACGATTAACTGATGGAATATTAAAAAAAAACCGTGATGACAGCATCCGTTTTCATATCTGGCAAATCTGCCCAGGAATTGATGATACGAAAAAGTTCAACGACTTAGATATGTAAAGATGTAATCATTAAATTGTTTTATTATATAATCTGTGAACCCTGAAGTGTGTTGCCACCTTGTGTGACTCAAGTGTGACAGACGATCTAACAATCTGATGCTTTCATTATTTAAATCTGCCTTTTTCTACTCCAGGAAGAGTGGAGTCTGGAGCCCCCTTGTTGATGTTAAAATGTCTCTTGTGGTTTCATTATTTATTTATTTAAATCAATGTTGATATCATTTTGTTATCTCTCTAGGGGTGAATTATGAGAAATTATCTTTTTATTCATTCATTTTATTGTTCAAATGTATGATTAAGAACTCAATGACTCTTCAGTATTGGTCAATCTTTAGGTTTCACACATAAAACACCATCCACTAGTTTAATATTTATTCATTGAATTATGAAAATCTGTAAAGCTCCCTCTTGTGGAGTTAATGTGCAATATCATCACATTTTATGATTCATTGACTCAATTGATGATGATGACATCCTTCATGACAGGAGTCTGGCCTTGCTTCCCTGCCAGTAAAATGCAACATCCCCTATTTATTGTGACAGTTAGCTATTACTGACTTATTTAATTCTGGTGTTCATCTGTCTAGGTCTTAAGTTATTTCTCCCTGAATAAACATCTATTAAGCCAATTTTTTATTCTGATCCTTATTTATACGTGTTTCTGGTCTCTAGTGGGATTTACCGGGGTTTCACCCAGGCAGCCGAAGCTGCTCCCATCCCCCACCTTCCCCAATGGGTAGGGTTTAACCAGGTGTACTCACCACAGCTTTGGGACATTTGCCTCTTCTTTACTGCAACGGAAATTTTGCTGCTAAAGCAGACCTGAGAAGGCACTTACTGCTTAACATTTTTTTGCCCATTTCTGCATGGGAATTTGCATTTGCACAGAGCCGCTTTGCACCACCCGCCCTGCTTGCGCGTTTCATCTTGTGTTTCAAGTAAACCCAAAAGTCCCCTTTTAACAAAATTTTGCTTGCCATAGTTTTTTAAGAGCTATTCTGCAGGGACCAGAATCAGAAGGATCGTCTGCTGCCAGACAATATTTGCAGCACATTTCTAGTCAGAACCGGCATCAGACGGACCTTGGTGGCTAGGCTCTATTTGGTGACACACCACCAGGCATAACTACCACAAGCTGAGATATACAACTAAAAGCTTCAAATTTCCAGGACAGCAGAATTACACCTAATGTGATTGTGACATCTTTTGCAATTTAAGCTCATATAAAATCTGAGATAAATTGTCCCATAACTATGGCAGATAATTTTACAATGCAGAACTTTAGGAATTATTGTACTTCATATATAGGAGGGATCTTAGAAGAAGAAACTTATGACTGGACCAATATGTACTTTTATTTTGTAATAGCATTGGGTTTCATCATTAACATGATATTCTTAAAGAAATGATTTGAGATTACAGCAAACAATAAGGAACTTGTACAAACAATAGGAGACTTAATAACAAGGATTCAAAATATTGAAAATGATAGAATTCAAAGCACAGAGACAAGGATTCAAAATATTGAAAATGATAGAATTAAAAGCATAGAAATTATAGAAAAAAAGGTTCAGAATATTGAAGATGGCATTAGCGAGCTGACAGGTAGAATTTGTTTCATGTCAGATACCTCAATAACCAAAACAGAAACAATGCAATGCATTAACAAACTAGCAGAAACAGCTCGTTCCTGTTCGGAGGAAGCTACTAATAAATTTAAAAAACTGGAACATCAGATAGAAAGACTAGATGATAGCATCTCTTCCATGTCTGAGGATAATGACAAGCTAGCAGATAGAACAGTGTTTCTGGAAGGCAGTTTACACGCCATTCAGATAATATCTAAGGATGATAAGATTAAAAATATGGAATCATTTGTAGTTGGAGAATATAAGAAACTGACTTATGCAATGAAATCTCTAGAAAGTTATTTGATTCAAGAAGTTCAGACGCTCAAAGAAACAATGGTGAATAGATTTCAGGCTTTAGAAGACCTTCAGTCTGATACAGGTAACAGGGCATGAAAAAGATTTAAAGTTTTCCACACCATTTAGGATCAGGGGAGCTTTCCCTGTATCTATTCATAAAAATTTTCTTCCTACAGGTTCCATTGGAGCAATCATCATCCCATTTCATCAGGAAGTAACCTTAAGATAACGATGCCCCCTTTCCCTACCCTTGAAATTTTGGGATAATAGTCATCGTCTTTGCGTTGGTTTTAGTTATTTGGGATTGGGTCATGCTTACACTCTTTTAGACAGGAATAGGGAATGGTTGGGACAGGTATGGTTTAGATGGGATATAGGTAGATTAGCCTATTTTCTTGAGAATTTGAGTAAGAATGAGATAGTATTTTACAGCTTACATTGTTATATATTCTTATGTGGTAAGCTATGTAAAAATAAATTTATATCTTATTATATTGTGTTAAATCTTTCCACTTACAATGTTTTATGCACATTATTTTTTATCGTATTCTATGTATGTATACTTTTCTTGTATTCAAGACATTTTGTATATTGATACAATTTGGGATATTTATCTTTCTGCCTTTTATAGTTCTACCTCTTGTCTTGACACTTATACTCCACCTCTATTTTAGGGATTTACATGTATGTATATGTAAATAGTTATATTGTTTAAGTATTTGTTCCTGCTTTACTCAGGGAAGTTTTAATCAGACTTTTTAGCTAGTTCCTGAGTATTACAGATTATCTTCACTCATATTTCATGTACCTATGAGATTAGTCAGATATAGATGCTTAATTTTCAATCACTTCATAGACATGCAGAACATGGCATTTAAATGTTTTAATATTAGTACTACATTGAAATGAGACGCTGTTGCTCCTGACAGCACCGTGCACTTTCACGAAAACATGTTGGACACTGTTGTTGCTCCTGCTGGAGTTCAAACTCGCCTCAGCTAATGGCCTGTTGGGAAAAGAATTGCCCCCACCTTGACCATTGATTTGTACATGCAGTCCTATGTGCTTGCAGGAGACAAATCTAGAAGACTGCTTGACCTTGTCAAGTCAGGGTAAGACAGCCATACTACCTCCCTGCTATTGTTGTGGTCTGTCAAGATCTCTTGGCCTTAGCCAAATCTGGGTGTACCAACGTTGCTGTGAGACCTTGGGTGACTGTTCAGGTGGCTTGCTGTTTCTGTCCTTGCTGCACCTTTTGGAAGTTGTCTATCCCCATTTCCAGTCTACTCTAGTATTGCTAATTTCCTTCTCAGGTCTTGATGAGGTTGAAGATTAAACTATCACAACTATTATTCTCTCTTCCTAGTTAGATATGTTAGGTACTAGACTTACATTTTCCAGCTTAGGACAACTCTATTGTAAACTCCATTATGCCCTCACCCTAGGACTAGATATGTAGGTCATTTTGTTCTCGAATTTCCTTTTCTTAGAGCATACTTGTTATTCACTGTTTTGTATATAGTTTTGTATTAAGCCTAAATCTTTTCTTTAGAGTAAAAGGGGAATTGTAGTGAGATAGTTCTGTGGCACTGACCAAGCCCATTTGGGGGTGGAGCCATTTGCGGAGTGACCTGTGGAAGGAGGTGGGAGAGAGAACGAGGAAAGGCACTCTTGCTGGCGTGACTCGGACAGGAGAGGACCAAGTTGAATTTCCTTGTGTTCATCTGTCTACGTTGGAAGTTATTTCTCCCTGAATAAACATCTATTCGGCCTATTTGTTTATCCTGATCCTTATTTTACCGCGTTATAAGTCTACTCTAACAAATGGATTATCACCTTCCTGAACGAAGTTAACAATGGAAAACTCACCTTTTGATGAAGAATTGTGAGTCTTACTATCTTTTGCTCCATAGTTTTAATTCTTAGGAGAGAGAGCATCCATAAACAGAAGCCAAATTCCAGAAATTTGGCTACGACATGGTTAGCGAATAAAGTGCTGTCATGAAAATTTTTAGGAAATTGATATCTTGGGAGACTCTAATGTCCCATGATAACACTTTCTCGAAGCTGCTCTCTGGTCCTTGGCCCATGATACCAGGATACAGAATGCAAGCAGGGTTGCCAGGCAACATTTATTATCCAACATCCTCTCACATTCTAGTGCCCTTACCACATGCTAAATGGAGCATACCCACCTATGAACTAACCATACAGCCTCACTGAGTTTCTCACAAAATCAAAGCAGGGCTCTTTCTTTTGAGATCTACATATTTACGAGTCTCTCAAGCGACAGCATGCCTACAGTGACATAAGCATGAAAATGAAGGCATCATTATGCCATTCAAGTACATTGATGAGTATTTTAAACCTGTTTTCTATGTTTCAATTTTCTAATTTCTAGAATGGAAACAATACAAGGAATCGCCTCTAGCATAATCCTTTTCTCTTTATTCAAAATATAATAAACTACTCTATTAAGTCATGTACCCCCGCTTTCTTATATGGTTACTTAGAGTTAATTATTTTTTGTGGTGTGTCATATTTTCAGCCGGACAGAGTTCATTACATGAGATTCCCTGATCAAGAGATTATTCAGTTATTCCATTTTTTAAAATCGGTGGTGTCTGTGTCCTTCATGGGTCAGTTCTGTTGCAAGCTCTCAGAAACAGATGATGTGAAACAATCCAGTTTTTTTTAAATCATGTAATCATGAGACTGTTAAAAATCTATGATTATATAATCAGTAATCATTGGGTAACACAGTGTCCCTCATTCTCTAGGAACTGCTTCTGGTACAGATCTCCTGCCAAATGACTGATGACACCATCATTACTTACGCAATCAAATAAGTTTATAATTGGATAGTCCTGCATACTTAACTTTCATGAGGTAGAACCAAACTCCAGTGATTTTCAAGGTAGTAGTTCATAGATAATTAAATAACACCACATGATCAACTCCCAGGGAGGAATGGCCAGACTCCAGTCAAAAAGAACAACATCCACATCAATTTAAATAATTAACATATAATGAGAAATGATGAAATAATTACAGGGTGGTGCATACTTAAATCCCACATGGAGTAGTCAGACTGATCTCTTCCTGGAATAATGATGCTTTTAAAAAATTAAATTGATAATTAATTAGTTGGAATTTTATATTAACACTGACAAGGTGGCACCAAAGACCTAAAACTATCGCTGATGTAATGATCTATTTACATAGCTAAATGATGAAGTAATGACATGATGTTGCATCATCAACTCCCAAAATCTGACTCCAAATGGGACTTATGGTCCATAATATTACCTGTATTTTAAATATGTATATTAAATGATGAATTATTACTTAACTTCCTAGTTTAACAGTTAAAGAAGTAAGTGTAGTATTAGATGACGTGATGGTCTGGTACAACGGTCTCCCCAAAGGAGGCTCAAAACTTCAGTGAAATTATTTAATTTCCTAGTTTAACAGTTAAATAAGTAAGGACGTGAGATAGTGGGCCCAATCCTGGCATAGCAGTAGTAGCCACAATGGTGATAACAGCTGAAAAGATGGCTGCAGCAGGGGCATCAATAGCATAGCTGAGAGACAGATGTTCTTCTGTGTTCTGAGTCATCATCCTTTTGCCAGGTCTCAGTGATGGTGCCGACCTCCTAGTGCCACTCCTTCTTCTCATGGTAGATCACAACCGATTTGAAGATGTGGAGGAAGAACAGGTAGTCAACACCCAGACCACCTTGCCGGTCTGGGTGAAGTCCTTGTCCTTCTCAGAGGGCACCGTGCAACCTTCAGGACTCAATCATCCAGCATCCCTCGTACCCTGGAGGATGCATAGATCATTCAGAAAATGCTCTGCCCAGGTCTATAACTTTCCTATCCTCGTCCTTGAAAGATATTTTTACTCTGATCATAATCGCTGATGCCATTTTCTGTCGTTTAAATAATGTAAAGAATTAAATAAATAAGTCGGTAATAGCTAACTGTCACAAGAAGATGTAGTATTTAACTGTGAGGGAAGCATGGCCAGACTCCATTCATGAAGGATGTCATCATCATCAATTGAAACAATGAATCATACATTGTGATGATATTACACATTAACAACACAAGAGGGAGCTTTACATGACTCTTCATGGTATGAAGGATTTTTGGTTTATATAACTATACACATATTTATATTATCTTGGGTAATAACATGAATTGTCCACTTAAATATGTTAATCATGTAATTAGATGATCTATAGCATCAGATTCCAGGTCTCATGGGTGATATAAGTATTATTTTATATTACTAAATAATCAAATAATGAGTTCATGTTACATGATCCAGTTTCCTAAGGAGGCTCCAAACCAGATGCGTTAACGATGCTGTCGTGATTAATTTAAACATTGTAACTACATAATTGATATTTAGTTTGTCTGTAATAATTGCCTCCCACATAGTGTCCCCACAATCCACTGATCATGGATTACCTAATGTCTATTTTAATAATGAAATAACAACATAATCAGGGTATGAAATGATCTGCCATCCTCGACGCAAGTGACCCTCACTTGATTGCCACATGTTTGTGTGAAACGCCCAAGTTCATCCCTTATTTAATCGCAGAGTTGAGTAGTAAATTTTTTACATACTTAAATGTCATTGTGTATGCAGGGTTTTTAGAAGATATCACATATTTAATGTTGTACGGCTGCCTCAAAAGAGATGGACTGCAATCCAATATTCGCTAAGTACACACTGAGAAATGGATTTTCACCTTCCTGAAGGAAGTTAACAATGGAAAACTCACCTTTTGATGAATAATTGTGAGTCTTCTTATCTTTTGCTCCATAGATTTACTTCTTAGGAGAGAGAGCATCCATAAACATAAGCCTTTGAACTGTTTGTCTATAGACTATGATCTCCGATAATTAGGTAATCTTGAATTTGGTAACCAGTAAAAGCTGTAGGCAAACTTCCAGAGATTTGGCTATGACTTGGTTAGTGAATCAAATGCTGTCATGAAAAGTTTTAGGAGACAGTTATTGGGAGACTCTAATGTCCCATGATAGCACTTTCTCGAAGCTGCTCTCTGGGCCTTGGCCCATGGTACCAGGATACAGAATGCAAGCAGGGTTGCCAGGCAACATGAATGATCCACAATTCTGTCACACTCTAGTGCCCCTCACACATGCATAAAGTAGCATACCCACCGATGAACTAACCTGACAGCCTCATTGAATTTCTCACAAAAACAAAGCAGGGATCTTTCTTTTTGAGTTCTAAATATTTACCAGTCTCTCAATCTACAACATGCCTAGAGTGACAAAAGCATAAAAAAACAAAGCATCATTATGCCATTCAAGTCCATTGATGAGGATTTTAAACCTGTTTTCTATGCCTCAATTATCTAATTTCTAGAATGGAAACAATACAAGGAACCGCCTCTACCATAATCCTTTTCTGTTTATTGAAAATAAAACCACTCCTCTTCATTCTGTTTCCTTTACAGGAGCATGATCCCATGGTTTCTCGGAGTAGTTTAGATTTGCATTTGGCTGATGACTAAGGATTTTCAGCACTGTCTTATGTTTCTTTCAGTCATTTTGGATTCCTCAATTCACCGTGCCAGCACAAAATAATGCACACAGAGAATCTGTATTTGATATAATCTGTTGGCCCATTACTAGTTTCTTATCCAATAGCTCTGCAACTGGCCCTGCACTTGGCAATGGTCCTGGCCCTGCACCTGGCCATGGCCCTAAACCTGGACCTAGCCCTGTCCCTGCACATGGCCCTGGCCCTGGCCCTGGCCCTGCACCTGGATTTGGCCTTGCAACTGGCCCTGGCCATGGCACTGGCCCTGCACCTGGCCATGGCACTGGCCCTGCACGTGGCCCTGGCCCTGCACCTGGCCCTGTCCCTACACCTGGCCCTGGCCTTAGCCCTGCACCTGGCTCTGGCCCTGGCCCTGGCCCTGGCGCTGCACCTGGCCCTGGCCATGGCCTTGCACCTGGCCCTGGCCTTGGCCCTGCACCTGGACCTGGTCCTGGCCCTGCACCTGGCACTGGCCCTGCACCTGGAGCTGGCCCTGCACATGGCCCCGGCCTGGCCCTGCACCTGGCCTAGCACCTGGCCCTGGCCATGGCCCTGCACCTGGATCTGGCCCTGCACCTGGTCCTGACCCAGGCCATGGACCTGCACCTGGCCCTGGAACTGGCCCTGGACCTGGCCATGCACCTGGCACTGGTCCTGGCCTGCACCTAGCCCTGCACCTGTCCCTGCACCTGTCCCTGCACCTGGCCCTGGCCCTTCACCTGGCCCTGGCACTGCACCTGGCCATGCACCTGGCCCTGGCCCTGCACCTGGCCATGCACCTGGCCCTGGCCCTGAACCCTGCACCTGGCCCTGGACATGACCCTACACCTGGCCATGCACCTGGCCCTAATCATGACCCTGGCCCTGCACCTAGCCCTGGCCCTGGCCCTGCACCTGGCCCTGGCCTTGGCCCTGCACCTGGCCCTGGCCCTGGGCTTGGCCCTGCACCTGGCCCTGGCCCTGGCCCTGGCCTAGGCCCTGCACCTGGACCTGGCCATGCACCGGGCCCTGGCCATGCACCTGGCCCTGACCCTGCACCTGGCACTGGCCCTGAAAATGGCACTGCCCCTAGCCATGGCCCTGGCCCTGGCCCTGGAATTGGCCCTGTCCCTGCACCTGGCACTGCACCTAGCACTGAACATGGACCTGGACCTGGCATGGCCCTGCACCTAGCCATGGCCCTGCACCTGGCCATGGCCCTGCACCTGGCCCTGACCCTTCACATGGCCCTGGTCCTGCACCTGGCTCTGGCCCTGCACCTGGCCCTGGCTTTGGCCCTGCACCTGGCCCTGGCCCTGGCCATCCACCTAGCCTTGGCATAGGCCCTGGACCTGGCCCTGGACCTGGCACTGGCCCTGCACATGGCCCTGGCCCTAGCCCTCCAACTAGACCTGGCATTGGCCCTGCACCTGGCCCAGGACCTGGCCCTGCACCTGACATTTGAGATGGCACTGCACCTAGCCCTGCACCTGGCCCTGGCCCTGCACCTGGCCCTGCAACTGGCCCTGCAACTGGCCCTACACCTGGGCCTGCACCTGGCCCTAGCCCTGCACCTGGCCCTGCACCTGGCCCTGGCCCGGCACCTGGCCCTGCAACAGGCCCTGCACATGGGCCTAAAACTGGCCCTGTCCCTGAACATGGCCCAGGCCCCTGCACCTGGCCCTGAACCAGTCACTGGCCCTGCACCTGGCCCTGGCCCTGGCCCTGCACCTGGCCCTGGCCCTGCACCTGGCCATGGCACTGCACCTGGCCCTGGCCCTGGCCCTGGCCCTGCACATGGCCCTGGCCATGGCCTTGCACCTGGCCCTGGCCTTGGCCCTGCACCTGGCCCTGGCCCTCACCCTGCACCTGGTGCTGTCCCTGCACATGGACCTGCACCTGGGACTGGCCCTGCACCTGGCCCTGGCCCTGCACCTGACCTTGGCACTGACCTGCAACGGGCCCTGGCCCTGCACATGGCACTGACCCTGCACATGGCCCTGAACCTGGCCCTGGCCCTGCACCTGGCCCTGAACCTGGCCCTGGACCTGGCCCTGGCCCAGCACATGGCCATGCACCTGGCCATGGCCATGGCCCTAAACTGGCACTGGCCCTGCACCTGGCCCTGCACTTGGCATTGGCCCTGCATCTGGACCTGGTACTGACCCTGCACATGACCTTGGCCCTGGCCTGCAACTGGTCATGGCCCTGCATATAGCCCTGGCCCTGCACCTGGCCCTGACCATGCACCTGGCCCTGCACTTGGCCCTGACCCTGCACTTGGCCCTGGTCCTCCACCTGGCCCTGGCTCTGCACCTGCACCTGGCCCTGCACCTGGCCCTGGCCATGGCCATGCACCGGGCCATGGCCTTGGCCTGGCACCTGGCCCTTGGCCTGGCCCTGGCCCTCCACCTCCCCTGGCCCTGGCCCTCCACATAGCCCAGGCATTGGCCGTGCACCTGGCACTGGCCCTCCACCTAGCCCTGGCATTGGCACTGCACCTGGCCCTGGACCTGGCCCTGCACCTGGCACTGGCCCTGCACCTGGCCCTGGCCATGGCCCTGCACCTGTTTCTGGCCCTGTACCTTTCCTTGGCCCTGCACCTGGCCCTGGCCCTGCACCTGTCCCTGGCCCTGCAGCTGGCCCTGGCCCTGCAACTGGCCCTGGACCTGCACCTGGCCCTGGCCCTGTCCCTGCACCTGTCCCTGGCCCTGCAACTAACCCTGGCCCTGGATGTGCACCTGGCCCTGGCCCTGTCCCTGCACCTGGCCCTGCACATGGGCCTGCACCTGGCCCTGACCCTGAACCTAGCCCAGGCCCTGCACATGGCCCTGAAACTGGCACTGGCCCTGTCCCTGCACCTGGCCATGGCCCTGCACCTGGCCCTGGCCCTGCACCTGGCCCTGGTCTTGCACCTGGCCCTGGCCCTGCACCTGGCCCTGGCATTGGACCTGCACCTGGCCCTGGCCCTGGCCCTGCACCTGGCCCTGGCCCTCCACCTAGCCCTGGCATTGGCCCTGAACCTGGCCCTGGACATGGCCCTGGACCTGGCCCTGCACCTGACCCTGACCCTGTACCTGGCCCTGGATGTGAACCTGGCCGTGGCCCTGCCCTTGGCCATGGCCCTGCACCTGGCCCTGCCTTTGGCCCTGCACCTGGTCCTGGCCCTGACCCTGGCCCTCCACCTAGCCATGGCCCTGGCCCCACACCTGGCCCTGGACCTGGCCCTGAACCTGGCCCCGGCCCTGGACCTGGCCTTGGCCCTGCACCTGGCCCCGGCCCTGGCCCTGGCCTTGGCCCTGCACCTTACCCTGGCCCTGGCCCTGCACCTGGCCCTGGCCTTGGCCCTGCACCTGCCCTGGTCCTGACCCTGGACCTCCACCTAGTCCTGGCCCTGGCCCTGCACCTGGCCCTGGCCCTGCACCTGGCTCTGCACCAGGCCATGCACCTGGCCCTGGCCCTGGCCTTGGCCCTGCACCTGGCCCTGGTCCTGAACATGGCCCTGCCACTGGCACTGGCCCTGTACCTGGCACTGGCCCTGCAACTGGCCCTGGCCCTGACTCTGCACCTGACCTTGGCCCTGGCATGCAACTGGCACTGGTCCTGCACATGGCCCTGGCCTTGCACCTGGCCCTGAAACTGGCACTGGCCCTGCACTTGGCCTTGGCTCTGACACTGCACCTGGCCGTGGCCCTGAACCAGGCCCTGCACCTGGCCTTGGCCCTCCACCTAGCCCTGGCATTGGCCCTGAACCTGGCCCTGTCCCTGCACCTGTCCCTGGCCCTGCAACTAACCCTGGCCCTTGATGTGCACCTGGCCCTGGCCCTGGCCCTGTCCCTGCACCTGGCCCTGCACATGGGCCTGCACCTGGCCCTGACCCTGAACCTAGCCCAGGCCCTGCACCTGGCCCTGAACCTGGCACTGGCCCTGTCCCTGCACCTGGCCATGGCCCTGCACCTGGCCCTGGCCCTGCACCTGGCCCTGGTCTTGCACCTGGCCCTGGCCCTGCACCTGGCCCTGGCATTGGACCTGCACCTGGCCCTGGCCCTGGCCATCCACCTAGCCTTGGCATAGGCCCTGGACCTGGCCCTGGACTTGGCACTGGCCCTGCACATGGCCCTGGCCCTAGCCCTCCAACTAGACCTGGCATTGGCCCTGCACCTGGCCCAGGACCTGGCCCTGCACCTGACATTTGAGATGGCACTGCACCTAGCCCTGCACCTGGCCCTGGCCCTGCACCTGGCCCTGCACCTGGCCCTGCAACTGGCCCTACACCTGGGCCTGCACCTGGCCCTAGCCCTGCACCTGGCCCTGGCCCTGCACCTGGCCCTGGCCCTGCACCTGGCCCTGGTCTTGCACCTGGCCCTGGCCCTGCACCTGGCCCTGGCATTGGACCTGCACCTGGCCCTGGCCCTGGCCCTGCACCTGGCCCTGGCCCTGCACCTAGCCCTGGCATTGGCCCTGAACCTGGCCCTGGACATGGCCCTGGACCTGGCCCTGCACCTAACACTGGCCCTTCACCTGGCCCTGGCCCTGTACCTGGCCCTGCACCTGGCCCTGCACCTGGCCCTGGCCCTGCACCTGACCCTGGCCCTGGATGTTCACCTGACCCTGGCCCTGGATGTGCACCTGGCCGTGGCCCTGACCCTGGCCCTGCACATGGCCCTGGCCCTGCACCTGGCCATGGCCTTGGCACTACACCTGGCCCTGGCACTGGCCCTGCACCTGGACCTGGCCCTGGCCCTGCACCTGGCCCTGGACCTGCACCTGACCCTGGCCTTAGATGTGAACATGGCCATGGCCCTGCCCCTGGCCCTGAACATGGCCTTGGCCCTGCATCTGGCCCTGGCCCTGACCCTTGCCCTCCATCTAGCCCTGGCCCTGGCCCTGCAACTTACCCTGGCCCTGGCCCTGGCCCTGTACCTGGCCATGCACCTGGCCCTGGCTTTCACCTGGCCCTGTCCCTGGACCTGGCCCTGCACCTGGCCCTGGCCCTGCACCTGGCCCTGGCCCTGAACCTGGCCCTGGCCCTGGCCCAGTCCCTGGCCCTCCACCTAGTCCTGGCCCTGGCCCTGCACCTTACCCTAGACCTGGCCCTGGCCCTGTACCTGGCCATGCACCTGGCCCTGGCCCTGGCTTGCACCAGGCCCTGGCCCTGGACATGGCCCTGCAACTGGCACTGGCCCTGTACCTGGCACTGGCCCTGTACCTGGCACTGGCCCTGCACCTGGCCCTGGCCCTGCACCTGGCCTTGGCCCTGCACATGGCCCTGAACCTGGCCCTGCACCTGGCACTGAACCTGGCCCTGGCCTTGGACCTGCACCTAGCCCTGGCCCTGCAACTGGCCGTGCACCTGGCCCTGGCCTTGGCTCTGCACCTGACCCTGGCCTTGGCCCTGCACCTGGCCCTGGCCCTGAACCTGACCCTCCACCTAGCCCTGGCCCTGCACCTGGCCCTGGACCTGGCCCTGGCCCTGCACCTGGCACTGGCCCTGGCCCTGCACCTGGCCCTGGCCCTGCACCAGGACCTGGCCCTGACGCTGGCCCTGGCCATGCACCTGACCCTGACCCTGTACCTGGCCCTGGATGTGAACCTGGCCGTGGCCCTGCCCTTGGCCATGGCCCTGCACCTGGCCCTGCCTTTGGCCCTGCACCTGGTCCTGGCCCTGACCCTGGCCCTCCACCTAGCCATGGCCCTGACCCCACACCTAGCCCTGGACCTGGCCCTGCACCTGGCCCTGCACCTGGCCCCGGCCCTGGCCCTGGCCTTGGCCCTGCACCTGGCCCTGGCCCTGACTCTTGCCCTCCACCTAGCCCTGGCCCTGGCCCTGCAACTTTCCCTGGACCTGGCCCTGTCCCTGGACATGGCCCTGCACCTGGCCCTGGCCCTGCACCTGGCCCTGGCCCTGAACCTGGCCCTGGCCCGGTACCTGGCCCTGGCCCTGGCCCAGTCCCTGGCCCTCCACCTAGTCCTGGCCCTGGCCCTGCACCTTACCCTAGACCTGGCCCTGGCCCCTGTACCTGGCCATGCACCTGGCCCTGGCCCTGGCTTGCACCTGGCCCTGGCCCTGGACATGGCCCTGCAACTGGCACTGGCCCTGTACCTGGCACTGGCCCTGCACCTGGCCCTGGCCCTGCACCTGGCCTTGGCCCTGCACATGGCCCTGAACCTGGCCCTGCACCTGGCACTGAACCTGGCCCTGGCCCCTGGACCTGCACCTAGCCCTGGCCGTGCAACTGGCCGTGCACCTGGCCCTGGCCTTGGCTCTGCACCTGACCCTGGCCTTGGCCCTGCACCTGGCCCTGGACCTGAACCTGACCCTCCACCTAGCCCTGGCCCTGCACCTGGCACTGGCCCTGGCCCTGCACCTGGCCCTGGCCCTGCACCAGGACCTGGCCCTGGCGCTGGCCCTGGCCATGCACCTGACCCTGACCCTGTACCTGGCCCTGGATGTGAACCTTGCCGTGGCCCTGCCCTTGGCCATGGCCCTGCACCTGGCCCTGCCTTTGGCCATGCACCTGGTCCTGGCCCTGACCCTGGCCCTCCACCTAGCCATGGCCCTGGCCCCACACCTGGCCCTGGACCTGGCCCTGCACCTGGCCCTGCACCTGGCCCTGCACCTGGCCCCCGTCCCTGGCCCTGGCCTTGGCCCTGCACCTGGCCCCGGCCCTGGCCCTGGCCTTGGCCCTGCACCTTACCCTGGCCCTGGCCCTGGCCTTGGCCCTGCACCTGCCCTGGTCCTGACCCTGGACCTCCACCTAGTCCTGGCCCTGGCCCTGCACCTGGCCCTGGCCCTGCACCTGGCTCTGCACCAGGCCATGCACCTGGCCCTGGCCCTGGCCTTGGCCCTGCACCTGGCCCTGGTCCTGGACATGGCCCTGCCACTGGCACTGGCCCTGTACCTGGCACTGGCCTTGCAACTGGCCCTGGCCCTGACTCTGCACCTGACCTTGGCCCTGGCATGCAACTGGCACTGGTCCTGCACATGGCCCTGGCCTTGCACCTGGCCCTGAAACTGGCACTGGCCCTGCACCTGGCCTTGGCTCTGACACTGCACCTGGCCGTGGCCCTGAACCAGGCCCTGCACCTGGCCCTGCATCTATCCCTGTCCCTGCACCTGGCCCTGGTCCTGCACCTGGCGCTGCACCTGGCCCTGGCCTTGGCCCTGCACCTGGACCTGGCCCTGGCCCTCCACCTAGCCCTGGCATTGGCCCTGCACCTGGCCCTGTCCCTGCACCTGTCCCTGGCCCTGCAACTAACCCTGGCCCTGGATGTGCACCTGGCCCTGGCCCTGGCCCTGCACCTGGCCCTGGCCTGGGCCTGCACCTGGCCCTGGCCCTGGCCTTGGCCCTGCACCTGGCCCTGGCCCTGGCCCTGGCCTTGGCCCTGCACCTGGACCTGGCCCTGGCCCTGGACATGCAACTGGTCCTGACCCTGCACATGGCCCTGGCCCTGATGGCCTGCCCTGGCCCTGGCCCTGGCCCTGGACCTGGCCCTGGCCCTGCACCTGGCCCTGCACCTAGCCCTGGACATGGCCCTGACACCTGGCAGTGGCCCTGCCCCTGGCCATGGCCCTGCACCTGGCCCTGGCCCTGGACTGCAACTGGCCCTTACCCTGCACATGGCCCTGGCCCTGCACCTGGCCCTGCACCTGGTCCTGGCCCTGGCCCTGCACCTGGCCCTGGCCCTGGCCATCGCACCTGCCCTGGCCCCTGGACCTGGCCCTGGACCTGGCCCTGGCCCTGCACATGGACCTGGCCCTGCCCTGCACCTAGCCCTGACCTGGCCCTGGCCCTGCACCTGGCCCTGGCCCTGGCCTGGCCCTGGCCCTGACATGGCCCTGCCCCTGCCCTGCACCTGGCCCTGGCCCCACCTGGCCCTGGCACCTGGCCCTGCACCTGGCCCTGCACCTGGCCCTGCACCTGGCCCTAGCCCTGCACCTGGCCCTGCCCCTGCACCTGGCCCTGGCCCTGGCACTCCCTGGCCCTGCTGGCCCTGCCCCTGGCCCTGCACATGGCCCTGACCCTGGCCTGCCCTGTCCCTGAACCTGGCCCAGGCCCTGCACCTGGCCCTGAACCAGTCCCTGGCCCTGCACCTGGCCCTGGCCCTGGCCCTGGCCCTCCTGGCCTGGCCTGGCCCTGCACCTGGCCATGGCCCTGCACCTGGCCCTGGCCCTGGCCCTGGCCCTGCACCTGGCCCTGGCCTCCTGGCCCTGGCCCTGGCCCTGCACCTGGCCCTGGCCCTGCCCTGCACCTGGCCCTGGCCCTGCACATGGACCTGCACCTGGCCCTGGCCCTGCACCTGGCCCTGGCCCTGCACCTGACCCTGGCCCTGACCTGCAACGGGCCCTGGCCCTGCACATGGCCCTGACCCTGCACATGGCCCTGACCCTGGCCCTGGCCCTGCACCTGGCCCTGAACCTGGCCCTGGACCTGGCCCTGGCCCAGCACATGGCCAGGCACCTGGCCCTGGCCATGGCCCTGCATCTGGCCCTGCAACTGGCCCTGCACCTGGCACTGGCCCTGCATCTGGACCTGGCACTGACCCTGCACATGACCTTGGCCCTGGCCTGCAACTGGCCCTGGCCCTGCACATGGCCCTTGCCCTGCACCTGGCCCTGACCTGCCCTGCACCTGGCCCTGCACCTGGCCCTGACCCTGCACCTGGCCCTGGTCCTCCACCTGGCCCTGGCCCTGCACCTGCCCCTGGCCCTGCACCTGGCCCTGGCCATGGCCATGCACCGCCCTGGCCTTGGCCCTGGCACCTGGCCCTGGGCCTGGCCCTGGCCCTCCACCTAGCCCTGGCCCTGGCCCTCCACCTGGCCCTGGCCTTGGCCCTGCACCTGGCCCTGGCCCTCCACCTAGCCCTGGCCCTGGCCCTGCACCTGGCCCTGGACCTGGCCCTGCACCTGGCACTGGCCCTGCACCTGGCCCTGGCCATGGCCCTGCACCTGGCCCTGGCCTTGGCCCTGCACCTGGCCCTGGCCCTGCACCTGTCCCTGGCCCTGCACCTGGCCCTGGCCCTGCAACTGGCCCTGGACCTGCACCTGGCCCTGGCCATGTCCCTGCACCTGTCCCTGGCCCTGCAACTAACCCTGGCCCTGGATGCCTGCACCTGGCCCTGGCCCTGGCCCTGGCCCTGCACCTGGCCCTGGCCCTGCACCTGGCCCTGACCCTGAACCTAGCCCAGGCCCTGCCACCTGCAACTGGCCCTGGCCCTGGCCCTGCACCTGGCCATGGCCCTGCCCCTGGCCCTGCACCCCTGGCCCTGGCCCTGGCCTGGCCCTGGCCCTGGCCTGGCCCTGGCCCTGGCGCCTGCACCTGGCCCTGGCCCTGGCCCTGCTGCCCTGGCCCTCCACCTGGCCCTGGCATTGGCCCTGAACCTGGCCCTGGACCTGGCCCTGGACCTGGCCCTGCACCTGACCCTGACCCTGTTGCCCTGGATGTGAACCTGGCCGTGGCCCTGCCCCTGGCCATGGCCCTGCACCTGGCCCTGCCTTTGGCCCTGCACCTGGTCCTGGCCCTGACCCTGGCCCTCCACCTAGCCATGGCCCTGGCCCCACACCTGGCCCTGGACCTGGCCCTGAACCTGGCCCCGGCCCTGGCCCTGGCCTTGGCCCTGCACCTGGCCCCCCCTGGCCCTGGCCTTGGCCCTGCACCTTACCCTGGCCCTGGCCCTGCACCTGGCCCTGGCCTTGGCCCTGCACCTGCCCTGGTCCTGACCCTGGACCTTCCACCCTAGTCCTGGCCCTGGCCCTGCACCTGGCCCTGGCCCTGCACCTGGCTCTGCACCAGGCCATGCACCTGGCCCTGGCCCTGGCCTTGGCCCTGCACCTGGCCCTGGTCCTGAACATGGCCCTGCCACTGGCACTGGCCCTGTACCTGGCACTGGCCCTGCAACTGGCCCTGGCCCTGACTCTGCACCTGACCTTGGCCCTGGCATGCAACTGGCACTGGTCCTGCACATGGCCCTGGCCTTGCACCTGGCCCTGAAACTGGCACTGGCCCTGCACTTGGCCTTGGCTCTGACACTGCACCTGGCCGTGGCCCTGAACCAGGCCCTGCACCTGGCCCTGGCCCTCCCCCTAGCCCTGGCACTGGCCCTGAACCTGGCCCTGTCCCTGCACCTGTCCCTGGCCCTGCAATAACCCTGGCCCTGGATGTGCACCTGGCCCTGGCCCTGGCCCTGTCCCTGCACCTGGCCCTGGCCGTGGGCCCGCACCTGGCCCTGGCCCTGGCCCTGCCCAGGCCCTGCCCCTGGCCCTGAACCTGGCCCTGGCCCTGTCCCTGCACCTGGCCATGGCCCTGCACCTGGCCCTGGCCCTGCACCTGGCCCTGGCCTTGCACCTGGCCCTGGCCCTGCACCTGGCCCTGGCCCTGGACCTGCACCTGGACCTGGCCTTGGCCATCCACCTGGCCATGGCCCTGGCCCTGGCCCTGGACCTGGCCCTGGCCCTGCCCCTGGCCCTGGCCCTGGCCCCAACTGGACCTGGCCCTGGCCCTGCCCCTGTAGCACTGCACCTGGCCCTGCACCTGGCCCTGGCCCTGCACCTGGCCCTGGACCTGGCCCTGGCCCTGGACCTGGGCCTGGCCCTGGCCCTGCACCTGGCCCTGGCCCTGCACCTGGCCCTGGCCCTGGCCCTGGCCCTGCACCTGGCCCTGGCCCTGCACCTGGCCCTGGCATTGGCCCTGCACCTGGCCCTGGCCCTGGCCCTGCCTGCCTGGCCCTGGCCCTGGCACCTAGCCCTGGCATTGGCCCTGCACCTGGCCCTGGACATGGCCCTGGCCCTGGCCCTGCACCTAACACTGGCCCTTCACCTGGCCCTGGCCCTGTACCTGGCCCTGCACCTGGCCCTGGCCCTGCACCTGGCCCTGGCCCTGCACCTGACCCTGGCCCTGGATGTTCACCTGGCCCTGGCCCTGGACCTGGCCCTGCACCTGGCCCTGGCCCTGACCCTGGCCCTGCACCCTGGCCCTGCACCTGGCCATGGCCTTGGCCCTACACCTGGCCCTGATGGCCCTGGCACCTGCACCTGGCCCTGGCCCTGCACCTGACCCTGGCCTTAGACTGGCTGAACATGGCCATGGCCCTGCCCCTGGCCCTGAACATGGCCCTGGCCCTGCATCTGGCCCTGGCCCTGACCCCTGCCCTATCTAGCCCTGGCCCTGGCCCTGCAACTTACCCTGGCCCCTGCCCTGGCCCTGCACCTGGCCATGCACCTGGCCCTGGCCTTGCACCTGGCCCTGTCCCTGGACCTGGCCCTGCACCTGGCCCTGGCCCTGCACCTGGCCCTGCCCCTGGACCTGGCCCTGGCCCTGGCCCAGGCCCTGGCCCTCCACCTAGTCCTGGCCCTGGCCCTGCCCCTAGACCTGGCCCTGGCCCTGTACCTGGCCATGCACCTGGCCCTGGCCCTGGCTTGCACCAGGCCCTGGCCCTGGACATGGCCCTGCACCTGGCACTGGCCCTGTCCCTGGCACTGGCCCTGCACCTGGCCCTGGCCCTGCACCTGGCCTGGCCGTGCACATGGCCCTGAACCTGGCCCTGCACCTGGCCCTGAACCTGGCCCTGGCCCTGGCCCTGCACCTAGCCCTGGCCCTGCAACTGGCCGTGCACCTGGCCCTGGCCTTGGCTCTGCACCTGACCCTGGCCTTGGCCCTGCACCTGGCCCTGGCCCTGAACCTGGCCCTCCACCTAGCCCTGGCCCTGGCCCTGGCCCTGGCCCTGGCCCTGGTCCTGTCCCTGGTCCTGCACCTGGCCCTGGCCCTGGGACCTGGCCCTGGCGTGGCCCTGGCCATGCACCTGACCCTGACCCTGTACTGGCCCTGGCTGTGAACCTGGCCCTGGCCCTGCCCTTGGCCATGGCCCTGCACCTGGCCCTGCCTTTGGCCCTGCACCTGGTCCTGGCCCTGACCCTGGCCCTCCACCTAGCCATGGCCCTGGCCCCACACCTGGCCCTGGACCCTGGCCCTGCACCTGGCCCTGCACCTGGCCCCGGCCCTGCCCCTGGCCTTGGCCCTGCACCTGGCCCTGGCCCTGACCTTGCCCTGCACCTAGCCCTGGCCCTGGCCCTGCATCCTGGCCCTGGCCCTGGACCTGGCCCCTGAACCTGGCCCTGGCCCTGCACCTGGCCCTGGCCCTAACTGGCCCTGGCCCGGTACCTGGCCCTGGCCCTGGCCCAGTCCCTGGCCCTGCACCTAGCCCTGGCCCTGCATTACCCTAACCTGGCCCTGGCCCTGTACCTGGCCCTGCACCTGGCCCTGGCCCTGGCTGGCCCACCTGGCCCTGGCCCTGCAACTGGCCCTGGCCCTGCACCTGGCCCTGGCCCTGCACCTGGCCCTGGCCCTGCACGCCTGGCCCTGGCCCTGCACATGGCCCTGGCCCTGGCCCTGGCCCTGCACCTGGCCCTGGCCTGGCCCTGGCCCTGGCCCTGGCCCTGGCCCCTGGCCCTGGCCCTGCACCTGGCCCTGGCCCTGGCCCTGGCACCTGGCCCTGCACCTGGCCCTGGCCCTGGCCCTGCACCTGGCCCTGGCCCTGGCCCTGCCCCCCTGGCCCTGGCCCTGGCCCTGGCACCTGGCCCTGGCCCTGCACCTGGCCCTGGCCCTGCACCCTGGCCCTGGCACCTGGCCCTGGCCCTGCACCTGGCCCTGGCCCTGCACCTGGCCCTGCACCTGGGCCCTGCCCTTGGCCCTGGCCCTGCACCTGGCCCTGGCCCTGACCCTGGCCCTCCACCTAGCCATGGCCCTGGCCCCCACCTGGCCCTGGACCTGGCCCTGCACCTGGCCCTGCACCTGGCCCTGCACCTGGCCCCGCGCCCTGGCCCTGGCCCTGCACCTGGCCCCGGCCCTGGCCCTGGCCCTGCACCTGGCCCTGGCCCTGGCCTGGCCCTGCACCTGCCCTGGTCCTGACCCTGGACCTCCACCTAGTCCTGGCCCTGGCCCTGCACCTGGCCCTGGCCCTGCACCTGGCTCTGCACCAGGCCATGCACCTGGCCCTGGCCCTGGCCTTGGCCCTGCACCTGGCCCTGGTCCTGGACATGGCCCTGCCACTGGCACTGGCCCTGTACCTGGCACTGGCCCTGCAACTGGCCCTGGCCCTGACTCTGCACCTGACCTTGGCCCTGGCATGCAACTGGCACTGGTCCTGCACATGGCCCTGGCCTTGCACCTGGCCCTGAAACTGGCACTGGCCCTGCACCTGGCCTTGGCTCTGACACTGCACCTGGCCGTGGCCCTGAACCAGGCCCTGCACCTGGCCCTGCATCTATCCCTGTCCCTGCACCTGGCCCTGCTGCACCTCGCTGCACCTGGCCCTGGCCTTGGCCCTGCACCTGGACCTGGCCCTGGCCCTCCACCTAGCCCTGGCATTGGCCCTGCACCTGGCCCTGTCCCTGCACCTGTCCCTGGCCCTGCACCTAACCCTGGCCCTGGCCCTGCACCTGGCCCTGGCCCTGCACCTGGCCCTGTGGCCTGCACCTGGCCCTGGCCCTGCACCTGGCCCTGGCCCTGCACCTAGCCCTGGCCCTGGAACTGGCCCTGGCCCTGCACCTGGCCCTGGCCCTGGCCCTGGCCCTCCCTGCACCTGGCCCTGGCTCCTGCACCTGGCCCTGCACCTGGCCCTGGCTTGACCTGCACCTGGCCCTGGCCCTGCACCTGGCCCTGGCCCTGGCCCTGCACCTGGCCTGGCATTGGCCCTGACCCTGGCCCTGCCACCTGGCCCTGGACCCTGGCCCTCACTAACACTGGCCCTGGCCCTGGCCCTGCAGCTACCCTGGCCCTGGACCTGGCCCCTGGCCCTGGCCCTGCACCTGGCCCTGGCCCTGGATCCTGGCACTGGCACTGCCCCTGGCCCTGCACATGGCCCTGGCCCTGCACCTGGCCATGGCCCTGGCACTGCACCTGGCCCTGGCCCTGGCCCTGCACCTGGACCTGGCCCTGGCCCTGGCCCTGCACCTGGCCCTGGCCCTGGCCCTGAAACTGGCCCTGGCCCTGGCCCTGCACCTGGCCCTGCACCTGGCCCTGCAACTGGCCCTGGCCCTGCACCTGGCTCTGGACTTCGACCTGCACCTGGCCCTGGCCCTGAACCTGGCCCTCCATCTAGCCCTGGCCCTGGCCCTGAACCTGGCCCTGGCACTGCAACTGGCCCTGCACGTGGCCCTGGCCCTGGCCCTGGCCTGGCCCTGTCCCTGGACCTGGCCCTGCACCTGGTCCTGGCCCTGCACCTGTGGCCCTGCACCTGGCCCTGGCCCTCCTGGCCCTGGCCCATCCTGGCACTGCACCTAGCCCTGGCCCTGGCCCTGCACCTGCCCCTAGCCCTGGCCCTGGCCCTGGCCCTGCACCTGGCCCTGGCCCTGCACCTGGCCCTGCACCTGGCCCTGGCCCTGCACCTGGCCCTGCACCTGGCCCTGGCCCTGCACCTGGCCCTGGCCCTGCACCTGTCCCTGGCCCTGCACCTGGCCCTGGCCCTGCATCCTGGCCCTGCAACTGGCCCTGCACCTGGCCCTGGCCCTGGCCCTGCCCCTAGCCCTGGCCCTGCAACTGGCCGTGCACCTGGCCCTGGCCTTGGCTCTGAACCTGGCCCTGGCCTTCTGCACCTGGCCCTGGCCCTGAACCTGGCCCTGCACCCTGGCCCTGCACCTGGCCCTGTCCCTGGCCCTGCCCCCTGGCCCTGGCTCTGGCCCTGCACCTGGCCCTGGCCCTTGCCCTGCACCTGGCCCCGCACCTGGCCCTGGCCCTGCACCTGGCCCTGGCCCTGGCACTGCATCTGGCCCTGTGCACCTGGCCCTGGCCCTGGCCCTGCACCTGACCTTGGCCCTGGCCCTGCACCTGGCCCTGAACCTGGCCCTGGCCCTGCACCTGGCCCTGCAACTGGCCCTGCACCTGGATCTGGCCCTGCACCTGGCCCTGGCCCTGCACCTGGCCCTGGCCATGCAACTGGTCCTGGACCTGCAACTAGCCCTGAACCTGTCGCTGGCCCTGGACGTGCACCTGGCCCTGGCCCTGACCCTGGCCATCCACCTAGCCCTGGCCCTGGCCCTGCACCTGGCCCTGCACCTGGCCCTGGCCCTGGCCCTGCACCTTACCCTGGCCCTGGCCCTGGCCATGCACCTGGCCCTGGCCTTGGCCCTGCACCTGCCCTGGTCCTGACCCTGGACCTCCACCTAGTCCTGGCCCTGGCCCTGCACCTGGCCCTGGCCCTGCACCTGGCTCTGCACCAGGCCATGCACCTGGCCCTGGCCCTGGCCTTGGCCCTGCACCTGGCCCTGGTCCTGGACATGGCCCTGCCACTGGCACTGGCCCTGTACCTGGCACTGGCCCTGCAACTGGCCCTGGCCTTGACTCTGCACCTGACCTTGGCCCTGGCATGCAACTGGCACTGGCCCTGCACCTGGCCCTGGCCCTGGCCTTGGCCCTGCACCTGGCCCTGGCATTGGCCCTGCACCTGGCCCTGGCCCTGACCCTGGCCCTCCACCTAGCCCTGGCCCTGTACCTTGCCCTGGACCTGGTCCTGGCCTTTGCTCTTTCACTGTCCCTTTCCCTGGCTGTTCTGTCCTTGGCCCTGGCGCTGCACCTGGCCCTGATATAGGCCCTGGCCCTGGACCTGGCCCTGGCCCTGGCCCTGCAACTGGCCCTGGCCATGGCCCTTCACCTGGCCCCTGCCTTGGCCCTGCACCTGGCACTCCACCTAGCCCTGGCCCTGGCCCTGCACCTAGCCCTGGACCTGGCCCTCGCCTTTGCCCTTTCACTGGCCCTGTCCTGGCTATTCTGTCCTTGTCCCTGGCACTGCACCTGGCCCTGATATAGGCCCTGGCCCTGGCCGCTCTGGCCATTACCAGGTGCAGGGCCAGGGCCAGGTGCAGGGCCAGGGCCAGGGCCAGGTGCAGGGCCAGGGCCAGTGACAGGTTCAGGTGCAGGGCCAGGTCCTGTGACAGGTTCAGGGCCATGGCCAGGGTCAGGGCAAGGGCCTGGGCCAGGGCCAGGGACAGAATGGCCAGTGACAGAACCAGGGTGAGAAAAGCCACTTCCAGAATGGCAAAGGCAATAACTTCCAGGGCCAGATTAATTCAAGGCCAGTGCCAGAACGGCCAGGGACAGAACTGCCATGTCCAGAATTGCCATGGCCAGGGCCAAAACGTCCAGGGCGATAACTACCATGGCCAGATCATTCAAGGCCTGGCCAGAACTGCAAGGGACAGAAAGGCCAGGGACAGTGACCGACCGGCCAGTTTCAAGGATAGAACAACCAGACCCAGTTCCAGAGCGAGTGCTTGGGCCACTGCAAGAAAGGAAGTCCAGGGCCAGGGCCAAATCAGCCAGGGCTAAGTCCAGATCATCCAGGGCTAAGTTCAGAATGGCCAGGGCCAGAAATCCATGGGCAAAGGCAAGAAAGGCCAGGGCCAGAATGGCAAGGGCCAGGGCCAGGGCCAGAAAGTCCTGTACCAGAACCAGGACCTGAAGGACCAGGTTCAGGGCAAGAAAAGCCAGAGCCAGAAAGGACAGTGCTAGAATCTCCAGGGCAAGTGCAAGAATGGCCATGGAGTGTATGACCAGGCCAGACCCAGAAGGGCCAGGGCCAGTACGGCAAGAGCCAGAATGACCTGGGTAAGGAACATGGCCTGGGCCAGTGTGAGGGGAAGGACAAAACAGCCAGGGCCAGTGTGAGGGCCAAGGACAGAACAGCCAGGGCCAGGGCCAGGGCCAGGGCATCAGCCAGGTATAAGTCCAGATTGGCCAGGGCCAGAAATTCCAGGACAAAGGCCAGCAAGGCCAGGGAAAGAAAGACCTGTACCAGAACCCAGGATCTGAACGACCAGGGTCAGGGCAAGAAAAGTCAGAGCCAGAAAGGCCATTGCTAGAATGTCCAGGGCAAGTGCCAGAATTGTCATGGCTTGTATGACCAGGGCCAGGCCCAGAACGGCAAGGGCCAGTAAGGCAAGAGCCAGAATGACCTGGGTAAGTGTCAGAACGGCCAGTGTCATGAACATGGCCATGGCCAGTGCCAGGACCAAGGAAAGAACAGCCAGGTCCAGGTCCAGGGCAAGGGCTAGAGCCAGGGCCAGGACAGCCATGGCCAGGTCCAGATCCACCAAGACCAGAACGACCAGGGTAATGGCCAGAACTGCCAGGGCCAGGGCCAATATCAGGGCCATGTCCAGTTCCAGGGCCAGGGACAGAATATACAGGGATAGGGCCAGTGACAGGGCAAAGGCCAGGGCCAGGTCCAGGGCCAGGTCCAGGGCCAGTGACAGAATGGCCAGAGACACAACCAGGGTGAGAAAGGCCAGGGCCAGAACGACCAGGACCATAACTACCCATGGCCAGATCGTTCAAGGCCGGGCCAGAACAGCAAGGGACAGAAAGGCCAGGGCCAGGGACAGACCAGCCAGGTTCAAGGATAGAACAACCAGACCCAGTTCCAGAGCAAGTGCTTGGGCCAGAGCAGGAAAGGAAAGGGCCAGGGCCAGGGCCAGGGCCAAATCAGCCAGGGCTAATTCCAGAATGGCCAGGGCCAAAAATCCAAGGGCAAAGGCCAGAAAGGCCAGGGCCAGAATGACTAGGGCCAGAGCCAGAAAGTCCTGTACAAGAACGGCCAGGGTCAGGAACATGGCCAGGGCCAGTGCCAGGGCCAAGGACAGAACAGCCAGGTCCAGCGCCAAAACAAGGGCTAGAGCCAGGGCCAGAACAGCCAGGGCCAGTGGCAGATCGACCAGGGCCAGAACGACCAGGGTAATGGCCAGAATGGCCAGGGCCAGGGCCAATATCAGGGCCAGGTCCAGTGCCAGGAACAGGGCCAGGGACAGAATGGCCAGTGACAGAACCAGGGTGAGAAAAGCCAGGGCAAAAATGGCCAAGGCAATAACTGCCAAGGCCAGATCGTTCAAGGCCAGGGCCAGAATGGCCAGGGACAGAACAGCCATGTCCAGATTTGCCCTGGCCAGGGCCAGAACGTCCAGGGCCATAATTACCATGGCCAGATCGTTCAATGCCGGGCCAGAACAGCAAGGGACAGAAAGGCCAGGGCCAGGGACAGACCGAACAGGTTCAAGGATAGAACAACCAGACCCAGTTCCAGAGCAAGTGCTTGGGCCACAGCAAGAAAGGAAAGGACCAGGGCCAGGGCCAGGGCCAGGGCCAAATCAGCCAGGGCTAAGTCCAGATCAACCAGGGCTAAATTCAGAATGGCCAGGGCCAGAAATCCATGGACAAGGGCCAGGGCCAGGGCCAGAAAGTCCTGTACAAGAACCCAGGACCTGAACGACCAGGATCAGGGAAAGAAAAGCCAGAGCCAGAAAGGACAGTGCTAGAATGTCTAGGGCAAGTGCCAGAATGGCCATGGATTGTATGACCAGGCCAGTCCCAGAACGGCCAGGGCCAGTACGGCAAGAGGCAAAATGACCTGGGTAAGGGTCAGAATGGCCAGGGCAGGAACATGGCCAGGGCCAGTGTGAGGGCCAAGGACAGAACAGCCATGGCCAGGGCCAGGGCCAGGGCCAGGGCCAGGGCCAATCCTGCACATTCGCTTTGTATTATATAAAGCAATTCATATTGGAGGAAACTGTTAATATTTTAACCACCTAATTACCTGGGTTAAGGAATGAGCGCTCACAATATGGTGTATTCACAAGTTAAGATATGTTTGGTTAAAGATTTGATTTAATTTTAATTATGTAGTGCCAGTGCATATATTTGTGTTTGCTCCCACTTGTTCCCAAGAATTTTTAGCCTTTTGTATTATTCTTGTAGCAGTAACTACAGAATTTTGTCAAAATCATAACATAGGTCCTGGCAATGAACATTCCTTAATTTTTCTCATTCATATCTCTAATCTGTCTCTATCATTTCTCTATCATCTTGATATGAAGTGATAGGGGAGAGTTCATGAAAGAGGAAATCAAAATCATGCAAACAATTTGGTGAAGATGTTAGCCATCATACTTTTCTTTAATTTCAATAATCTTTTTTTTTTTTCTTTTGTGTGTGTGGAGCACGGTTCTTACTAAGTTCCCTACACCCAAGATAAATGACAAACGGGTCAGCCCTTCTGATAAAATCTGCAACCCTAGAGAGAGAAAGAGAGAGAGATAGAAAGACAGAGAGACAGACAGACACACAGAGAAAGAAAGACAGCATGAGGAGTGAGAAAGGGAGAGGAAAGAAATAATGGAAGCAAGATAGACGTCAACCCAAGCTTCTCCACCTTCTGGTTTCACACTCAGTACCAAAGGCATCTCATATAAGACTGGAAAGAAACCTGCCCTATGACTGGTGACTATGCTTCAAGCTCTGATTGGCTAACAAATCCTGAGTTACAGGAATAAATGAGCAGAAAATACACAGAACTTGAGGGCAGGTTTGGACCAGGACTAACAAACATTCTAAACTCTTTTTATAGATACAGAAGCCATTAGGGTTCCCATGCAACAACCCAGCCTCTCTGGTTATGCATATCATGGTTTAAGCATGGCTTATTCCTTCTTCCCAGGGATGATATGGAGAGGAAGGATTCAGGAGTTTGTGGGATCGCTTTTAGCAGGAGGTGTGGTTTTCAAGGTTTCCATTAGCCAACATCCTGTAGACCATCGGCAACTGTTCCTGGAGAGATGGGCAAAGCAGGTTGTGTAAAGCTTCAGCCTTAATATTGAGCTGCAGTTGTAGAGAGGATGTTCGAGTCCTGGCAGTGTTTGGTAGCACTGTTCCAAGCCCTACATTCAGGGTGTCAAGGGGGGCACTCCCCTGGATTCACCTCAGTTCAGACTTCACCCTTGAAAGGCCTGCCATTGTTTCCCCATAGTAGTGGAAAGGGACAAGGTCTCCTGAGAAAATTGGGAGCATTGGGTGAGGGAAAGGAGAGTTAGGAGAAAGAGAAGGGGAGAAGAGAATGGGAACGGAGAACAAGAGGCATCTAGAAGACTGAGTTTTGGAAAGAATAGAGGAGAGCAACAAAAGAAATACCGTACTAGATGGAGATATAATAGGTGGTAAGAGAAATCTGGCACTAGGAAAATGTCCAGAGATCTACAAGGATCACCCCAAATGAAAATATAAGCAATAGTGGAGAGACTACCTTAAATGCCCTTCCATATAATAAGATTGATATCTACCTCATAGGATATTCTAGAGCCTTCTTCCAGTAGTTGAAAGAAACAGAAGCAGACACCCACAGCTAAGCACTAAGTGGAACTTCTGGAATCCAGTTGCAGAGAAGGAAGAGTCATAAGTACAGGGTTCAAGAGCAGGTTCGAGATACCCACAGAATCACCTAATCAAAACAATGCAAAGCTCAGGCATACCAGTCTGACAGTTCGGAATCCATAATATGACTGACTTAAAACCCCTAAAAGTGCATCTCATTTAGAAGGCCTAGTAAGTCTAAGGGACCTCTGGCAGTGGAATCAGGATGTATCCCTGATGTATGAAAGGCTTCATGAGCCCATTCCCATGGGTAGATACTCAGCCTAGACACATAGGGTTGGGCCTTGTCCCTGCCCCAAATGGCTTTGGGGTTGGTACAGACATGAGAGGGATAGGAAACAGAGATGGATATTGTAAAATAACTTTGATTCTATTTTAACAGAATTCATTAAAAGTAAGAATAGGTAAAAAGGTGGGGTCAATACATTAGCTAACATTTGCTGGTGCCATTGTCCTGAAGAGCCAGAGCTTTGGGCAAGTTTATGGACATTGTCCTGAAGCAGTCACAGACTAACTTTGACAGTGGTACGAACACCATACCCCAGGGACCACTTTCATCTTTGGTGACTAGGAAATCCTGAAATTCCTACCTCCGCTATCTAAGAACCATTACTAAAGGCTTCTGCCACCATGCCTGGCTTCAGGGCTTCAAGTTTACTTAGTGAGACATTAGAATGATGGGATGAATAACATGAAGAATTACACTTAACTATATAGAAAACCTCTTACATCTGTGAACCTGGCTGTCTCCATTACTAGTAATAGACAGAACCCTTCCAAGACATTTGGTGAGTTTTCAAAGAGTAAATGATAAGGGAAAATAATATTTCCCATATTTGGAAGACAATGGACGTTTTGAGGCAGAAAACTTGCATTCGATGGGCACCATCTTCTGTTACTGGAGTTTAGTACCAGAGCCTGTTGTCTGGCTACACTAACAACCAGGCTCAGTCATTCATCATAAGTGAGCCAAGCTAATGAACTAACTTCTGTTGACAAGCCAAACTACAATACCAGCACTCTGGATTCAAGGTTGACAGATATCTCTCATGTTCTAGGACAGACTAATCTATAATGTGAAATCGATTGAAGACAGGATGTCACAGTAATACTTTTTACGAATTAAAAAGAAGAGAAAAAATACAAAAGTAAAATTAATGAAAATTTATATATTCAGTTTGAACACTTATGAAAACAAAAAAGAAAACAGTAAATAATCTATATCAAGGGTCATAATAGGCTTAGAATGCAAATATATGCAAAACAAAATAAGAAAGCTAAATATGGAATTTTTCCCATCTCTAAAGCACTCGGTTCCGGTTTCTGCTATAAGGTGGTCATATAAGAAGTCAATGTTTCTTTCATAGAGATGTTTTCATTTGAAATACTCAAGACATTTTCTAAAATGTGACTCCCTGGAAAATAAGAATTTTATGAGTCTACAGTTGCCGTGGTAGTAGGCCAGAATGGACCCCACAAAGTTGACTTATGATCTCCACACGAATGTCATTGTCTAAAAACTGGTAATTAATTTACAGACACACACATACAACAGAATTTGTTCTGTTTCTTTTTCTGGTAAAAATGTCTTTGCCATGGTATTTTATACCATCTTTGCATAATCCATTTTGAAGGCAATACTTCAAGTTGAAGCACCCATGGGCAAATAGTGAGGACATGAAGAAGCATGGAATTTGAAGTAATAATTACTTACATTCATATCCACAGCACCATAAGCTATGTTGTGGAATAATGGCTTATGCCACGGGGTTGCTCATGCTGCCTGAGTGAGTTCCGGCATTTTTAAGTTGCAGATCAAACTCAATTCTCCAGCACATGTGGAACAAAGTGTTGTGGACTGGAGTTTGTAGGACTGTAATCAGAAACAGCAGCTCAGTCCCATGTCCATTCCTCAGTCAGTGAGTGTGGACAAGTGGAAGACAAGCTATCATTGATGAAAGGAAGACAGAGACATAATATGATGTCAGGCAGGTTCAGTCAGTACTTTAAGCTCCATTTTATTCATACACCAAACTTAAGTAGTCAAACAAAGGTGTGGCAATGGAAGGGGACATCTATTAATATGTATATGGGGAAATCAGAAATTGCTTCCCCCTAATGCTACAGGCACTCCATAATTGCACATACTATGTGCCTTCAGGCACCCAATTGCTGCACTTCCTCCTTTACTTCAGGGTGGTTAACCTGTCTACTCCCAAATCATTGCTATTTAGATAGGAGATATCATCATCAAGGCACAGGTGTCCTGTAGCAGGAAAGATAATGTCTTAAGGAAAATAGGAGTTATTGGAGCACTTTGAACTCATGACAAGTTGGAATGGATTCCCATGTAGGAGTTGAGAAACTTCAGACTGGCAGAATATATTCCAGGGCTGCGAAAGCCATACAGAAGCCTTGTATGTAAACAGATGATGAGGTCTACCTTTAACTGCTTGGTGGCAGTGCAAATGTTTAATCCCAGGACACAGGAGGCTGCCTGATTTTGCTTAGGTTGAGGCCAGCCAAAACCACAGAATGAGTTTAAGTCCTGCAGAGATAAACCCTGTTTTGAAAAAAAAAAAAAAAAAAAAAAACAGAACAAAGTCACATAAAGGAAAGATGAGATCAACCTTCTGGTGGTAGCCTACATGTATAAATGGTATTGAAGGAGGAAGCTTTCCCTCTTTGGCTACTTACCCTAGCTCTGGGTACCAAGTTTATTCCTTTACTACCATTAGAGCCTACTTTTTTGGAATTTTGATGTAAAATGACCAGCTGACACATCCATCCTTATAAACTAAAAAACTGCTGTACTCTTCAGATTCCCATTGGTAGGCAACCATTGTTGGACTAAATATATCACAGCTTGTGAGATATCGTAATAAATCCACTTTCTCCATATATGGAGAGATTCATCCTACATTCCTTTTCATGCAGAGAACCTTGGTTACTGCAGTTGGCATTTGTTTTGTTTTATTTTTTTATATGCTTACTGAAGATGTATTCCTCTGTAAATATTCAATTTTCCATGAAGATTTCTTTTCTCATTATGATGCCTTTGCCAAGTGTTTGCTCTGAATTTCAGGGATAAAATTCTACATTCATGGAGCCATCATCCGGCATTCTGCCACGAGAAAGATCGTTTATCTTTTTTTGAGATGTGGCCCCTGCTTTTCTTTCCTGATTATCTGGAGTTCCTGTGACAAACAGGTAAAAAGCAAACTTAGTTCAACTTAACTCAGTGTTTAACCAAATAACAAATAACACATTTTGCATTCCTAAATCTCTTTGTGGTAGTTAACGAATATTTGGAGCTCCCTTGCAACTTTTTCAACAAGAATCACTCAATCCAATTAAGTAAGTATATTTAGCTAGCAACACTGTGTCTAGAAGGAAGAAAGGTAAATGCCTGTGTACTACAGAATGATAGCACGGGTCAGCAATAGGAAATTGCTATAGAAATGCACATCACTGCTGATATAGAAAAGTCTTTGTGCTAGAAGGCAATCAGTAACCATTGCAATTTGTCCTTAAGCAGTCTGCACCCACCTGGGAGGTGCTTTTTTCACTCAGGCCTTAATAGCTCATCAGGCCCCTTTGTGACCTGCCTGTCAAAAGAATTGCAGGGCCCTTCTGGTCTAGATTTGAAGAGAAAGTGCAGCCAGTGGTTTTGAGTGATGTGCTTTGAGGAAGGGGAAACTGGAAAACCACAGCATGGTGAGTGAGGGGCTGCCGTCCTCAGATCAGTAGTGGGATATAGTGAGGTGATGGATCCAGTGTGGTGGATATTCCCTGGATCTGGTTGGGAAGCTGCAAGGAGACAACCTGTCCCCTGAGTTCTCATATAGTCCTTGAAAAAACCAGAAGCTAGAGGCAGTCCACCAAATAACTATTCTGTGGGCTGTATCTGCTTTGAGTACTGTGATCAGGAAGGTGTCTATGGAAATATTTTTTAAGTCAACTTCGACATACTTCAGGTGCACCCACTGAAATCAAGGCAACAAACTTCCAGAGGCCTTTTAGTTAAGTACCTTTTATAAATTCAGCCATTTGCATTTTAATTTTATGTGTAAAATCCATGTATTGTTAATTTTCTGCAGGTTGTAAAAGGCATCTCATGTAAGGGTAGCACTTCACTATTGAGCAGTGATCTACAAGAGTAGAATTTGTAACACAAATGATTATGAGATATATCTCATTAAGTAGAATTTAACTGAGTTAGTACTGCCTCTTAAACACACAAAGATAAGTGTATGCTGACCAGTCCTGTTAGAATTTTGAATAATAGATACACATTTGTTGTCCATGATTTTCCAGACATTTGACTCCAAACTATTACACAGAAGCTACTCCTGTTTTGCAACAGCATCTAGTCCCTTACCCTTATCATAGACCTGCCCCATAACAAGCTGCTCAGAGAGAAATTACAGTGTCATAAGCAACCTTAAATTGTATTATATCATATAGTTGCAGTTTTCTTCTCCAGAAAAACATAGTTCTACCACTGTGGCAATAGGACACCAGATTTTAAAAAGTAAACCAATGATGTATGAGTGCCCTGATAAAGCACAGCTTTTACTTAGGTCCTCATGCAGGGATGAGAAACATTCTTAGAAGAGATAGTAACATCCAGGGGCCTAGGCCTTGAAAGATTTTCCTAAGGGCCTGGTGTATTGACAATAATACACAGAACCTAGTGAAAAACCAGGTATTTGCATGGGAGAGCTGGTAATTATATGGAACAAAGCCTTTGTGGACAGGTTGCTTCAGATATGTAGATATAAACTACATAGAGCTATGGTTGTCAGTCCCAAGGCCACTGCGGGCTAGGCCTTGAAAGATTTTCCTAAGGGCCTGGAGTATTGACAATAATATACAGAACGTCGCCCTAGCCCTGGCCTGGCCTGGCCCTGGCCCTGGCCCGGGCCCTGGCCCTGACCCTGGCCCTGGCCCGGGCCCTGGCCCTGACCCTGGCCCTGGCCCTGACCCTGCCCTGGCCCTGGCCCTGGCATTTCCTGTTCTGGCCCAATGCAAATCTAAACAATGCCAGGAAACCATGGTATCAAGCTTCTCTAAAGGTCAGAGAATGAAGAGGGATTATTTTATTTTCAAAAAGGAGAAAAGGTTTATGGTAGAGGCGATTAATTGTATTGTTCCATTCTAGGAATTAGAAAATTGAAGCACAGAATAAAAGGTTTAAAATACTCATCATTGTACTTGAATGGCTCAATGATGCTTTTGTTTTCATGCTTATGTCATTACAGGCATGTTGTAGCTTGAGAGAAGGGTAAATATGTAGAACTCAAGAGAAAGAGCCCTGCTTTGTTTTTGTGAGAAACTCATTGAGGCTGTAAGGTTACTTCATCTTTAGGTATGCTCCTTTTAGCATGTGGAAGGGGCACTAGAATGTGACAGAATATTGGTTCATAAATGTTGACTGGCAACCCTGCTTGCATTTTGTATTCTGTTATCATGGGCCAAGTACCAGAGAGCAGCTTCGAGAAAGTGTTATCATGGGACATTACAGTCTCCCAAGATAACTATCTCCTAAAACTTTCAATGACAGCATTTGATTCCCCTCACCAAGTCATAGCCAAATCTCTGGAAGTTTGCCTACAGCTTTTACTGGTTACCAAATTCTAGATTACCTAATTATCAGAGAGCGTTCAAATTCTTCTGTTTATGAATACTCTCTCTCCTAAGAATTAATACTATGGAAACTAAGGTAATAAGACTCACAATTATTCATCAAAAGGTGAGTTTGTCATTCTTAACTTCCTTCAGGATGGTGATAATCCATTTGCTATAGTAGACTTAGGGATTATTGGATTGCAGTCCATCTTTTTTGAGGCAGCCGTCCAACATGAAATATTTAGGATCTTCTAAAAACCCTGCATACACAATGACATTTCAGCATTTAAACATTTTACAACTCTGCTCTCCGATCAAATAAGGGATGAACCTGGGAGTTTCCCACAATCATGTGGGAGTCAGTGAGAGTCAATTGTGTCAAGTATGGCAGACTATTTCATCCTCTGATTATGTTCTTATATGATTATTAAAATAGGATATTAGATAATCCATAATCAGTGGATTCCATGATGTGGGAAGCAATTATTATAGACCATCTTAATATCAATTATGTAGTTAAAATATTTAAATTAATAATGACAGTATTCTTCATGAGCCTGGTTTATAGCCACCACCTTAGGGAAGTGGATGATGTTTCATGAACTCATTATTTGATTATTTAATTATATAAAACAATGATTATATTATACATGATACCTGGAATCTGGTGCCACGGATCATCTAATTACATAATTAAAGTATTTAAATTGACAGTCTGTATTAATACCCAAGATAATGTAAATATTTATAAAGTTATGTAAACCAAAAATCCTCCATTCCAGGAAGAGACCTGTAAAGCTTCTTCGTGTGGAGATAATGTGCAATACCATCACATTTTATGATACATTGATTCAATTGAGGATGATTTCATCCTTCATGACTGGAGTCTGGCCATGCTTCCCTGCCAGTAGAATGCTATATCACCTCTTTATTGTAACAGTTAGCTATTACTGACTTATTTAATTCTTTAAATTATGTAAACGACAGACAATTCCATCACTGATAATGATCAGGATGCAAATATCTGTCAGGGACAAGGTTAGGAACGTTGTAGACATGGGCAGAGCATTTTCTGAATTTTCTATGCATCTCCCAGAGTAAAAAGGATGCTGGATGATTGAGTCCAGAAGATTGCTCGGGGCCATTCGAGAAGTACAAGGACTTCACCATGGCTGGCACGGTGGTCTGGGTGTTGAGTACCTGCTGTTCCTCCACATCTTCACATCGGTTGTGATTTACCATGAGAAGAAGTAGTGGCACAAGGAGGTCGGCACCATCACTGAGTCCTTGCAAAAGGATGACACCCCAGAACACGGAAGAAAATCTCTCTCTCAGATATGCTGGTGATGCCCCTGCTGCAGCCATCTTTCCAGCTGATAGCAACATCTTGATTACTACTGCTAAGCCAGGAATGGGCCCATTATCTCTGATCCTGCAGAACCACAACAGTGATTCAGGTGCTGGTGATGATGTCAGGGCAACAGAATCCATCATGTAAGACTGTATGATTATCTGAAGATTAACTGATGTCATTTTAAAAATCCTTGATGACAGCATACATTTCCATATCTGTCAAGTCTGCCCAGGATTTGAAGATACAAAAAAAAATGTCAATGACTTACATATTTAAAGATGTAATTAATAAATTCTTTCATTATATAATCTGTGATCCCTGAAGTTTGGTGCCACCTTGTGTGACTCTAGTGTGACAGCCGATCTTACTATCTGATTATTTCATTATACAAATCTGTCTTTTTCTACTCCTGGAAGAGTGGAGTCTGGATCCACCTTGTTCGTGTTAAATTGTCTCTTCTGATTTCTTTCTTTCTTTCTTTCTTTCTTTCTTTCCTTCTTCCTTCCTTCCTTCCTTCATTTCTTCCTTTAAATCAATGTAGATACTGATTTTTTATTTCTCTATGGGTTAGTTATGAGAAATTATCTCTTCATTCACTCATTTTTTTTTGTTCATATCTATTATTAAGAACTCAATGACCCTTCAGTATTGAGCAATCATTTAGGCTTCACGCATAAAACACCATCCACTTGTTTAAAGTTTATTCATTTAATTATGTAAATCTGTCATTATGTATTCAGTGATCACTGGAGTTTTGAGCCTCCTTAGGGGAATCCATAGTGCCAGACCATCACATCATCTAATACTACACTTACTTCCTTAACTTTTAAACTATGAAATGAAATGATAATTCATCACTTAATGAATTTAAAATACTGGTAATGTCATGGACCATAAGTCCCTTTTGGAGTCAGATTTTGGGAGTTGATGTAACATTATCTCATTACTTCATCATTTAGCTATATTAAGAGATCTTTACATCAGTGATATGTTTAGGAGTTTGGTATCATTTCGTCAGTGTTAATATAAAATGCCCACTAATTTATTATCAATTTATTTTTTTAAAAACATCACTATTCCAGGAAGAGATCAGTCTGACTACTCCATGTGGGATTTATGTATGCACCACCGTGCCATTATTCAATAATTTTTCATTGTATATTAATTATTTAAATCAATGAAGACATTGTTTATTGTGGTAAATAAGGATCAGGATAAACAAATAGGCCGAATAGATGTTTATTCAGGGTGAAATAACTTACAACCTAGACAGATGAACACCAGGAAATTCAACCCGATCCTCTCCTGTCCGAGTCACGCCAGAAAGAGCGCCTTCCTGGCCCCCTCCGACCTCCTTCCACAGGTCACTTCTGCCCATGGCTCCAACCCCCAATGAGCATGGTCAGTGCCACAGAAGGAGACAAAGTGAATATCCCACTACAGTTGTTCTTCTTGACTTTGGTGTGGCCAAAGTCTTCTATTGGAGTTAATCGCGTGGCATTATTTAATTATCTAAGTACTACTTCCTGATTATTTCATTGTTCAAATCTGTCTTTTTCTACTCCATGAGGAGTGGAGTCTGGATCCACCTTCTTGGTGTAAATTGTCTCTTGTGATTTCAATGTTCATTTATTTATTTATTTAAATCGATGTTGATATCATTTTGTTATCTCTACAGGGGTGAATTTGAAAAATTATCTCTTCATTCATTTTATTGTTGAAATCTATGATTAAGAACTCACAGTCTCTTCAGTATTGGGCAATCTTTTAGGCTTCACATATAAAACACCATCCACTTGTTTAATTTTTATGCATTTGCTGCAGACTTTTCAGTGGGCAAGAGGTCTTTGGGGAGACTAAGACTTCGATGAACAGGTCAGGAGTGGCTTCGGCTTGACAGACAGATACAAACACACTCGAGGAGGTTTGCAACTGCTGTGATTTTTACTTCAGAGCAACCGGTTTTTATGCAGAAAGTTCAAGGAACAGATCTTTGGCCACAGTTTAATACTTATAGACATACTATAGAAATGTCAGCATTTATTTTGGAGCATGAGATCGTAAATACATATCATGTTTATTTTGGCCTGCTTGTGGTCAGGTTACCAGGGATTTGATTTAATTAGTTTAGAGAATAATTATTGTCTCTGGTCAGTAAACTTTTAACAGCATTGATAAGAACTCTTGTACTGTTTTATTGATTTAGGGGCCCTAAAATCTCAGTAGTAAACCCCACAACAGCTTTGCTTTGGGCTGTCTAATTAGGCAGGGTCATCTTTTCGGCAAATTCCTATAGCTTTAGGTATGTTAATTTATTAGGCCTTAGGCTGACACCTGAAGTCTCCACTGGTGACCTGGGATTTGTAGCTGAGGGCTTGTCTGTATCTCTTTCTGTCCCTGAAACTATATCTAAGTGTTTTCTGGGCTTCTCTGAATTAACAGTGGAGCTATAATCCAAAGCACCTATGACAAAAGCATTAAAGCTATCATAGCACAACAAACACCTAGCACCTGTTCCAGACTGTCAGTAGGGCAATCACCTGCAGGGCCCTGAACCACTTTTCCCCAGGAGGCATAACCAGGTGTGGTGTGAACATCTGGACAGGTAGCCATTGAGATTTCTCTCAGCCATTGCTACACTGTCTCCACTGGGCCTGGTGTGGCAGTTCCCCCTTTTTTATTTTTTAAGCAGAAGAGCTGGAAATCTCAAGGGAGGGTGCTGATGGAGTGAAGTGCTATTCTGAAAAGAATAGGAAAGGCCAAACACACTATAAATAAAATAGCAGTTCCAATTCCTAGGAAAACAAAATACTGAGTTAAGCTTAATGGATTCATGGATCTTAGATTTTCTAAAATTGTTGATGCTAGGCCTGAAATGTCCCAAGTATCTATCTTTCTCTGACTCATAACCGTAATTTCCTCTTGCAATGCCTTGATATCATAGGTTAAATTGGTATCCTCCCATACACCCAAGACATGTGCCTTAGTCTCGTTCCAATTAGAGGAAGAGTTGTATGGAAGCAGTGTAACCCAGATATACTTAAACTATGCATGGCATTTAGTTGCTAACTCTGTCTTAAGATTTTGTATGTCTGGGCCCATTTCTATCATTGCCTCTTCTAAAGCATTTAATCTACTTTCTAATTTCAGATCTATTAACCTCTGTTCTGACAAAATAAAAGAGACATTCCTATGCATGTCATTCACAAAGGAAGCTGTCTGCATTTCCTTTAGTAATGCTGTTGTTGAAACTGAAAAAGAAGTCAAAATGGCTATCAGTGCTGTCATTCTTACAATTAATGAGGCAACAAATCTTTTTGGCCTAATCAATTCATTAATTTTGATAAACATGTTTATAGCCAAATTATCATACCAAGTATCATTACCCAAATCTACTGGCAGCATCAAATAAGCAGGCCTTTTAACAATCAATATAGTTGAAAAGGTTTATCATTACCTTATTGTACACAAATAGTTAATATGCAGGATCGACACTCAACAAAAATGAGTCCCCTTCTTTCTTGATAATCACGAACATATTATGTCCAAACATTAATGCATAGGGGTAAGAGAGACAAGCTATTGTCTTGCCAGCCTTTGTTTTTTGTTTTTGTTTTTTTTTGTTTGTTTGTTTTGTTTTGTTTTTTTTTTTCTATAACATTGGCTGCTGCAACTAACTTGAACAGATCTGTCTGAGCAGTCGCATATGTCCCATCCGGTTTTTGAAAATACCATACAGGTGGCACCCACTCTGCTGAATACCATCTCCTTATGAGCTCGTTTTTTTTTGAGGAGTGTATCCTCCAAATTGAGCAAAATGATCCTTAAGGTAGCCAGAATATCCATGATCAGGTGATGGTACAGAAAAATCCCAGATAATTTCACCTGAAGCCAATGGAGAAAACCTTGTTCCAGTGTGAGGAAATCCACAATGAAGCCAGTTAGGCATCTGATCTTCATTTTCTTCCCATAAACCTTTTTGTATTTTACCAAGCAATATGGCAATCTAGAAGGCAGCGGCTGATTTATTATCATAGTATCATTAAAATTATAGTGTCCCAAAGTAACAATTTGTAGTTGCCACATAGGCCACTGTTTTGGAATCTTATCTGTAAAATGCTTATTTTCAGGAGTGTCAGTGAGGAAAGTTCTATAGCTGACATGCAAACAACCATCTGGAGGTATACCACCGAGTGTTATGCAGATTGGTAAGGAATCTGATCTACCCTTGTAATTTACATACCCAGATGAATTAATCTCCATATGAAAATCTGGATTCCACATCAGCACATCAGTAACAATAGTCATGGTTTTAATGAGCTCTGTATTTTCACAATGCCATTAGGGCTTCCACCTAAACAACCCTGAGTCACTCACTATCTGTGGGCACAATGGTCTGAGTCTGGCTTCTTCCTGCTGGCAAGGGACAATGTGGAGTGGGGGATTCAGGTTTTAGTGGACTCAGCAAGAGGGGTGGATGGAGAAGTTTCCCTTAGATTCGAGTCTGGAGACCTCCAGCATCTGTTGCTGGAGTAGGTGGAGAAGGAGGGTTAAGTGAAGTTTCAGCCATAGCAGAGAGTTTCAGGTAGCATCATACCATTCCCCAACCTCTGGGTATCGAAAGCAAGCCCTCCACTGAATTCACCTCAGTTCAGACTCTGCCCTTTAAAATCTGCCATTATAGGATCGACATGGGAGTGGGGCAGATACAAAAGCATCCACCATCTGATCACTTGTTTTTGTTTTTGTGTTTTATTTATTTAACTTATTATTTTACATGTCAATCCTATTTCCCTCTCTCTCCCTCCCTCTCTCTCTCTCCATCCCTCTCTCACCTTTACACTCTCTGCCCTCTCACATGCACCTTAGCCACCCTCCACTCCAATCACCCCACCCCATTTCCCTATATTGGGGAATGCCATCCAGTTGGGGTCATGGAGATCTGAGTGGTCATGTGAAATTGGGACTAGGGCTTCTCTCCTGTCTCTAGGTTAAGGCAGTTATCCCTTCATGGGGGATGTGTTCGCTAGATCCTTTTGTGCACCAGGGATACATCATGGCTCCACTGTCTGAGGTCCCTTAGACTGCTCAGTCCATCGGGCTGAGACCCTTATTCAGGGAGCCCTGAGTCAGTCCCTTGCTGGATTCCCAGCTGTCAGTCTGGGGGCCTGTTAGTTCCTCCATTCAGGTAAGCTGTTTCTATTTGTTTCTGCAGCCTGGTCTTTTCCTCTCCATATGCATCTGGGTTCTCGTTTGACTCAGTGATTATGTATGGGTGTTTGCTCCCGTATCCAACAGGTATTAGATGAGGGCTGCATGGATAACTTCGTTATTGATCTCATTGACCGGGAAGAGCAGTTATGGTAGCCTTTCCACGGATGCTCAAATTGTTAGTTGGCGATACTTTTATAGATCTGTAGACCTTTCTTTATGTTCAATTTTATCTTCAAACCAATATTGCTTCCTTCTTTTATGTTTTCTTTCTCTCTTTTCTCTCTTTCTCTTTCTCTCTCTTTCTCTCTCTCTCTCTCTCTCTCTCTTTCTCTCTCTACTTCCTTTCTTCTATTCCTAACAGCGCTCAATCTACCTAATCGCAGGTGTTTCCTTTCCTCCCCTTTGCATTCTCCTACTTCTCTCTCCATTCACTGCCCCAAGTTCCCCTGTGCTCTGGGCGACTTGTCCCTTCCCGTTTCTGCGAGGGACTTTATATGAATCTTTTAGAATACATCTTGTATCCTAGTTCCCCTGGTGCTGTGAATTATAGCCTGGTGATCCTTTGCTCTAGGTCTAAAATCTATATATAAGTGAGGACATACTATTTTCCTCTTTTTGTGACTGGGTTACCTCATTCAGGGTGGTTTCTTCAAGTGCCATCAACTTGCCTGCGAATTTCAAGATACCATTATTTTTTTTCTGCAGAATACAGTTACACTGTGTAGATGTGACACACCTTGATTATCCATTCTTCAATGGAGGGGCATCTAGGTTGCTTCCAGGTTCTTTCTATTACAAATAGTGCTTCTATGAATATAGTTGAACTGATGTCTTTGTTGCCTGGATATGGATCATTTTGGGTATATGCCTAAAATGGGAATCGCTGGGTCCTGTGATAAACTAATTCTCATTTTCCTGAGGAACTGCCATACTGATCTCCAAAATTGCTGTACGAGTTTGCACTCCCACCAGCAGTGGAGGAGTGTTCCCCTTTCTCCACATCCTGTCCAGCATTAGTCATCATTGGTGTTTCTAACTTTAACCATTCTTCCAGGAGTACAATGTTATCTCAAAGTTGTTTTGATTTGCCTTTCACTGATGGCTAAGGATGTTGGGCACTTTCTTAAGTGTCTTTCAGCCTTTTTGATTTCCTCTATTGAAAATTCTTTCTTCAGTTCTGTACCCCATTTTTAATAGGGTTATTTGGTGTTTTGTTGACTAGTTTCTTTTGTTCTTTATATATTTTGGAGATCAGCCCTTTGTCGGATATAGCATAGGTGAAAATCTTTCCTAGTGTGTGGGCTCCTGTTTGGCCATCTCCACTCTATGTTTTGCATTACAGAAGCTTCTAAGTTTCGAGTGGAACGCTTTATTAATTGATGCGCTCAGTGTCTGTGCCCCTGGAGTTATGTTCAGGAAGCAGTCTCCTATAAATATTTGTTCAAGGTTACATCCTACTATCCCTTCTAAGAAGTTCAAGGTGGCTGGATTGATGTTGAGGCCTTTTATCAATTTCAAGTTGAGTTTTATTCATGGCGACACACATGGGTCTATCTGCAGTCTTCTACACACCCTCATCCAATTGTGCCAGCACCATTTGTTGAAGATGCTGGTCTATTGTCTCTGGTGATTTCATTATTTATTTATTTATTTATATCAATGGTGATATCATTTTGTTATCCCACTAGGGGTGAAGTATGAGATATTATCTCATTAATCATTCATTTTTTTTGTTCAAATCTGTGATTAAATACTCAATGAACTCTTCAGTCATGAGCAATCTCATAGGAGTCCTGTGTAAAACACCATCCACTTGTTGAATTTTTATTCATATATTTATGAAAATCTGTCATTATTTATTCAGTGATCGCTGGAGTTTTGAGCTTCGTTATGGGAGTCAATCAAGCCAGACCGTCACATCATCTAATACTACACATACTTATTTAACTGTAATACTAGGAAATTAAATAAAAATTCATCATTTCATTAACGTATTTAAAATAAAGGTGATGTTATGGACCATGGGTCTCTTTTGGAGTCAGATGTTGGATGTTGATGATGTAACATCATCTCATTACTTAATTATTTCGCTATTGAAACAGGTCATTACATCAGCCATAGTTTTACAAGTTTGGTGCCAACTTGTAGAGTTAATATTAAGCACCAACTAATTAATTATCAATTTAAATTTTTAAATACATCATTATTCCATGAAGAGAAGGGTTGACTTCTCCATGTCGGATTTAATTATGAAGCACCATATTATTATTCAATTATATTTCATTATATACTATTTATTTAAATCGATGAAGATGTTATCGTTCATGACAAAAGTCTGGTTATTCCTCCCTGGGAATTAATCGTGTGCCATTATGTGTTTGGCCCCTGTGTGACTGAAACAAAAGGAGACTGGTACCAGAAGAAGTGCCCTGAGAATGAGGGACACTGGGTTATGCAGTGATTACTGATTATGTAATAATAGATTTTTAAAGATCGAATGATTAAACGATTGAAAAAAATTGTATTATTTCGCATCATCAGTTTCTGAGAGGTTGCGATAGAGCTGATGTCTGAAGGACACAGTCAACACCGATTTTAAAAACTGAATAATTTAATAATCTCATGATCAGAGAATCTTATCTAATGAACTCTGTCGGGCTGATAACATGACACACCTCCAACACCAAATAACTCTAAATCACCATATTAGAAATTGGGATTCAGGACTCAATAGAAAATTAATAATTGATGAATCTAAAGTGATTCATAGGACAATAAGACAGTACTCAAAATCCTTAATCATCAGCCAAGTGCAAATAAAACAACTCTGAGAAACAATGAGATCAAGCTGCTCTAAATGTACCAGAATGAAGAGAAATTTATTTTCAACACTTAGGAAAGGATTATAGTAGAGGCGATTAATGGTATTGTTTGCATTCTGGAAATGAGAAAATTGAAGCATAGAAAATAGGTTGAAATACTCATCATTGTGCTTTAATGGCATAATGATGCTTTCGTTTGCATCCTTATATCATTATAGGGATGTTGTAGCTTGAGAGACTGGTAAATATGTACAACTCAAAAAAAAAAAAAAAAAAAAAAAAAAAGATCCCTCTTTTGTTTTTGTGAGAAAATCAGTGAGGCTGTAAGGTTAGTCAATGGGTGGGTATGCTAATTTTAGCATGTGGGAGGTGCACTAGATTGTGACAGAATGTTGGATCATAAAGGTTGCCTGACAACCCTGCTTTCATTCTCTATCCTGATATCATGGGCCAAGGACCAGAGAGCAGCTTTGATGAAGTGTTATCATAGGACATCACAATCTCCCAAGATAACTATCTCCTAAAACTTTTAATGGCAGCATTTGATTCCCCTAACCAAGTCATAGCCAAATCTCTGGAAGTTGTCCTAGCGCTATTACTGATTACCCAATTCAACATTACCTAATATCCGAGAAAACAGTCTGTGTATGAAAGGTTCAAAGACTTCTGTTTATAAATGATCTCTCTTCTAAGAAGTAAAACTATGGATTAAAAGATAATAAGACTCACAATTACTCATCAAAAGATGAGTGTTCATTTGGTAACTTCCATCAGGTTGGTGATAATCCATGTGTTAGGGTAGACATAGGGATTATTGGAATGCAGTTCATCTCTTTTGAGGCAGCTCTCCAACATCAAATGTTCTAAAGAACTGCATACACAATGACATTTCAGCATATACACATTTTAATACTCAATTCTGTGAATAAATAAGCCATGAACTGGGGAGTTTCACACAAACTTGTGGGAGTCAAGTTGGAGAAAACTTGTGTCCAGTATGGCAGACCATGTCATCCTCTGATTATGTTATTATTTAATTATTAAAATAGAACATTAGATTATCTATGATCAGTGGATTAGTGTTCCACAATGTGGGAGTGAAGTACTTTAGACCATCTAAATATTAATTATGTAATTAAATTATTGAAATTAACGATGACATCATTGTTCACAAGTCTGTTTTGGAGCCACCTTAGGGAAGTGGTTGGTGTTACATCAGCTCATTATTTGATTATTTAGTTATATAAAGCAATGAGGTTACCATCCGTGACACCTGGAATTTGGTGCCACTTTGTTGGGACAAGTGTGACAGATCATCTAATAACATGATTAAAGTGTTTAAATTGACTGTTCGTGTTTATACACAAGATAATGTACATATTTGTATAATCTTGTAAATCAGTAATCCTCTATTCCACGAAGCGTCCTGTATAGCTCCCTCTTGTGGAGTTAATATGCAATATCATCACATTTTATGATTAATTGTTTCAATTGATGATGATGACATCCTTCATGACTGGAGTCTGGCCATTCTCCACTGCCACTTAACTGCTACATCACCTTTTTATTGTGACAGTTAGCTATTACTGACATATTTAATTATTTAAATGGCAGACATTGACATCATCGATTACGATTATTGTGCAAATATCTGTCTGGGACAAGGTTAGGAAAGTCGTAGACATGGACAGAGCGGATTCTTGATGATCTATGCATCACCTAGAGTACTAGGGATGCTGGATGATTGAGTCCAGAAGATCCCATGGTGCCCTCCGAGAAGTACAAAGACTTCACCAAGGCAGGCACGGTGGTCTGGGTGTTTGACTCCCTGCTCTTCCTCCACATCTTCCCATCGGTTGTGATCTAAGATGAGAAGAAGTAGTGGCACTAGGATTTTGGCACCATCACTGAGACCTCACAAAAGGAAGACGACCCAGAACAGGGAAGAACTGCTCTCTCCCAGCTCTGCTGGTGATGCCCCTGCTGCGGCCATCTTTTCAGCTGATATCAACATGTTAGCTACTGCTGCTACACCAGGTATGGGCCCATCATCTCAGGAACTGCTGCACCACAACAGAGATTCAGGCCCTGGTGATGATGTCAGCCAAAACAGTTCATCAGGCAAGACAGTATTGTTATCGGATTATTAACTTATGGAATTTTAAAAATACGTGAAGACAGCATATTTTATCATGTCTGGCATTTCTGCCCAGGAATTGATGACCCAAAAATGTCAATGACTTACATATTTAAAGTTTTAATTGTTACATTGTTTCATTATATAATCTGTGAACCCTGAATTTTGTTTCCACCTGTGTGATTCAAGTGTGACAGACGATATAACTATAGGATTATTTCATTATTCAAATCTGTCTTTTTCTACCCAAGGAAGAGTGGAGTCTGGATCCACCTTGTTGTTTTTAATTGTCTCTTGTGATTTCGTTATTTATTTATTTAAATCAATGTTGATATCGTTTTGTTATCTCTCCAGGGTTGCATTAGGAGAAATTCTCTCAGCATTCATTGTTTTGTTCAAATATATGATTAAAATCTCAATGATCTCTTCAGTTTTGAACAATATTTTAGGAGTCACCTATAGAACACCATCAATCCACTTGTGTAATTTTATTCATTTAATTTTGAAAAATCTGTCATTCTGAATTCAGCGATCACTGTAGTTTTGAGCCTACTTATGGGAGTCAGTCATGCCAGACCATCACATCATCTGATATACACTTACTTATTTAACTGTAAAATTAGGAAATTAAATAATAATTCATCATTTAATTAGCATATTTAAAATAAAGATAATGTTATGGTCCATAAGTCCCTTTTGGAGTCAGATTTTGGGAGTTCACGATGTAACCTCATCTCATTACTTGATTATTTTGCTATTTAAATAGATCATTACATCAGCCATAGTTTTACGACTTTGGTGTCATCTTGTCAGAATTAATATAAAATGCCAACTAATTAATTATCAATTTAATTTTTAACATAAATCATTATTCGAGATAGGGATCAGTCTGACTTCTCCATGTGGGATTGAAGTATGCACCACCATGTCATTATAAAATCATTTTTCATTATATATTTATTATTTAAATCGATGAATATGTGGTCCTTCATGACTGGAGTCTGGCCATTCCTCCCAGGTAGGCATTATTTACGTATCTAAGTATTACTTCCTTGACAATCACTGGAGTTTGGTTCCATCTCATGAAAGTTAAGTATGCAGGACTTTCCAATTATCATCCCTTGCATTTCTGCCCAGGAATTGATGATACAAAAAAATTCAAAGACATTTATATTTTAAGATGTAATTATTAAAATGTTTCATTATATAAACAGTGATCCCTGAAATTTGATGCCACCTTGTGGATTAAAAGATAATAAGACTCACACTTACTCATCAAAAGATGAGTTTTCCATTGCTAACTTCCTTCAGGATGATGATATCCATGTGTTATAGTACACTTAGGGATTATTGGATTGCAGTCCATCTCTTTTGAGGAAGCTGTCCAACATTAAGTATGTGATACCATCTAAAACCCTGCTTGCGCAATGACATTTCAGTATTTATACATTTTACTACGAAACTCTAAGGTTAAATATGGGATAAACCGGGGAGTTTCACACAATCTTGTGGGAGTCAATGGAGAGACAATTGTGTCGAGTATGGCAAACCATTACATCAACTGATGATGTTATGATTTAATTATAAAAATAGGAAATTTGACTATCAATGCTCAGGGAATTATGATACCACGATGTGGGAGTCAAGTATTTTAGACCATCTAAATATTAATTATGTAATTAAAATATTTGAATTAATAATGACAAAAATATTCACGAGTCTGGAATGGAGCCACCTTAGGGAAGTGGATGATGTGAAATGAACACATTATTTGATTATTTAGTTATATAAAACAATGATTATATCATCCATGACACCTGGAATTGGTGCTAAAGATCCTCTAATTACATAATTAAATTACATAAATTGACAGTTCATATTAAGACCCAATACAATATAAATATTTGTATACATATGTAAGCTAATTATCCTCTATTCCAAGAAGAGACCTGTAAAGTTCCCTCTTGGGATGTCAAAATGCAATATCATCACATTTTATGATTAATTGTTTCAATAGATGATGATGACATCCTTCCTGACTGGAGTCTGGACATTTATCCCTGCAGTTAAATGCTATATCGCCTCTTCATTGTGACAGTTAGCTATTACTGACTTATCTAATTATTTAAATTATTTAAACATCAGACAATGACATCATCATTTATGATTAGGGTGCGAATATTTGTCAGGGACAAGGTTAGGAGCATTGTAGACATGGACACTGCAGTTCCTGAATGATCTATACATACCCCAGAGTAGTAGGGATGGTGGATGATTGAGTCATGAAGATTCCATGGTGCCCTCTGAGAAGTATAAATACTACACCAAGGCAGGCCTGGAGGTCTGGGTGTTTGGCTCCCTGTTCTTCCTCCACATCTGAAGATTGGGTGTGATCTACGATTAGACGAAATAGTGGCACAAGGAAGTTGGCTCCATCATCGAGACCTCACAAAAGGATGCGGCCCAGAACATGGAAGAACAGCTCTTTCTCAGCTCTGCTGGTCATGTTCCTGCTGCATCCATCTTTTCAGCTGATATCAACATTTTAGCTACTACTGCTATGCCAGGTATAAGCACATCATCCCAGGTCTGATGTACCACAACCGAGATTCAGACCCTTGTGATGATGTGAGGCCAGCATATTTCATCTGGCAAGACAGTATGATTATCTGATTATTGACTTATGGAATTTTAAAAATCTGTGATGAAAACTTACTTTATCATGTCTGGTATGTCTGCCCAAGAATTGTTGATACAAAAAATTTCAACGACTTACATATGTAAAGGTGTAATTATTATATTCTTTCATTTTATACACTGTGAACCCTGAAGTTTGCTGCCATCTTGTATCATTCAAGTGTCACAGACGATCTATCTATCTGATTATTTCATTACTCAAATCTGTCCTTTTCTACTCCAGGAAGAGTAGAGTCTGGATCCATTTTGTTGTTGTTCATTGTCTCCTGTGATTTCATTATTTATTTATTTAAACTTATGGTGATATCATTTTGTTATCCCTCTATGGGTGAAGTATGAAAAATTGTCTCATTATTCATTCATTTTTTTTGTTAAAATCTATGATTAAAAACTCAATGATGTCTTCAGTTTTGAGCAATCTTATAGGGGTCACAAATAAAACACCATCCACTTGTTTAATTTTTATTCATTTTATTATGAAAATCTGTCATTATGTATTCAGTGATCACTGGAGTTTTGAGCATCCTTATGGGAGTCAATCATGCCAGACCATCACATCATCTAATACTACACTGTCTTATTTAACTATAAAATTAGGAAGTTAAATTATAATCCATCATTTAATTAATATACTTAATATAAATGTGATGTTATGGACCATAAGAGCCTTTTGGAGTCCAGTTTTAGCAGTTGATGATGTAACATCATCTCATTACTTGATTATTTAGCTATTGAAATAGATAATTACATCAGGCATAGGTTCAAGAGTTTGGTGCCATCTTGTCAGAGTTAACATAAAAGGCCAATTAATTGATTGCCAATTTAACTTTTTAAATAAATCATTATTCCACGAAGAGAAGAGTCTGAATTCTCCATGTGGGATTTAAGTATGCACCACCATGTCATTGTTCAATTATTTATCCTTATATATTAATCATTTAAATCAATGAAGATGTTGTACCTCATGACTGGAGTCTGGCCATCCTCCCTGGGAGTTAGTCGTGTGGCATTATTTAATTATCTTAGTAATACTTCCTTGACCATTGCTTGAGTTTGGCTCCATCGTATGAAATTTAAGTATGCAGGACTATGGAATTATTTACTTATTTCGTTATGTAAATAATGATGGTGTCATCCATTGTGGGTTTGGCTGGTGTATGATTGACACATGAAGGAGATTGGTACCAGAAGCAGTGCCCAGAGAACGAGGGACACTGGGTTATCTAGTGATTACTGATTATGTAATAATATTATTTTTAATGATCGAATGATTAAACGATTTTAAAAAACTGTAATATTTCGCATCCTAACTTTCTGAGAGGTTGCAACAGAAGTGACCCATGAAAGACACTGTCAACACCAATTTTAAAAACTGAATCATTTGATAATCTCATGATCAGAGAATCTTATCTAATGAACTAGGTCGTGCTGATAACATGGCACACCACCAACAATAAATAACTCAAAATAACCATATTAGAAAGTGGGCACAGTACTAAATAGAGAACTATCAATTGAGGAATCCAAAATGACTGAAAGAATAATAAAACAGTGCTCACAATCCTTAGTCATCAGCCAAATAAAAATCTAAACAACTTTGAGAAACCATGGGATCAAGCTCCTCTAAAGGTCAGAGAATGAAGAGGAGTTTATTTTATTTTCAATAAATAGAAGAAGATTATGTTAGAGGCAATCCATTGTATTGTTTCCATTCTGGAAATGAGAAAATTGAAACATAAAAATAGATGGAAATACTTATCAATTTACTTGAATGACATAATGATGCTTTCGTTTTCATGCTTATATTACTATAGGCATGTTGTAGCTTGAGAGACTCGTAAATATGTGTAAATCAAAAAAAAAAAAAAAAAAAAAAAAAACAGGGCCCGGCTTTGTTTTTGTTTTTGTGAGAAAATCAGTGAGTGACATTAAGGTTAGTCTATGGGTGGGTATGCTAATTTTAGCATGTACAAAGTGCTCTAGAATGTGACAGAATGTTTGATCATAAATATTGTCTGGAAACCCTGCTTGCATTCTATATCCTGGTATCATGGGCCATGGACCAGAGAGCAGCTTCGATAAAGTGTTATCATGGCACACTACAATCTCCCAACAACACTATCCCCTAAATTTTTTAATGACGGCATGTGATTTGCCTCAGTAAGTCAAAACCATATCACTGAAAGTTGGCCGAAAACTTTTACTGGTTACCCATTTCAAGATTACCTAATATAAGAGAACATAGTCCGTGGAGAAACAGTTCAAAGACTTCTGTTTATGAATGGTCTCTCTCTCCTAAGAAGTAATAAAACATCAAATGATTAAACGATTGAAAAAATTGTATTATTTCGCATCATCAGTTTCTGAGAGGTTGCGATAGAGCTGACCTATGAAGGACACAGTCAACACCGATTTTAAAAACTGAATAATTCAATAATCTCATGATCAGAGAATCGTATCTAATGAACTCTGTTGGGCTGACAACATGACACATCACCAACTCTAAATAATTCTAAATAACCATACGAGAAAGTGGGGTACAGGACTTAATAGAGAATTTTCAATTGAGGAATCAGAAATGACTGAAAGAAACATAAGACATTGCTCAAAATCCTTAGTCATCAGCCAAATTCAAATCAAAACAACCATGAGAAACCATGTGATCAAGCTGTCCTAAAGGTAAGAGAATGAAAAGAATTTTTTTTTTTTTTTTTTTTTTTTTTTTGTAGCTCCCTTGCTACCATCTCTTACACGAATCGGGCAAAGGCCTAGAGTTTGAAATAATGACAAGACATTCATTCAATGCAAAGTCAGAATACAAAATACTGAATGCCATTTATTGAGGGGCAAGAATGGGCTTAATTACTGACTTACAGCACAGTGGAAAATTACAAGAAATTTAGGCTTAGCTCCTCACTATGAGGTGTGTGTTTTCATGAGGTGTGTATTGTCATGAGGTATGTGTTGTCACAAGTTGTGTGTTGTCAAGGAGTGTGTTGTCTCGAGGTTTGTTATCAAAACGGGAAGAGTACCAACAACAGCCATGGTGCAATGCATTCCCTCCAACAGCTTCAGGCTTGCTCAAGTTGCTTTGCGTCTTACACTTTTCCCTTTCTTTTAATATAAACTAACACCTGCCTTATTTGGAAGAAGACGTCAGCATAATTACTTACCCGACATTGGAGAGGTCACCCAGGCCCATAACCTTCCTTTCTTAGGTTGGATATTTGCCCCCTCTCCCTTACTGTCCCTGGCGAATAGTTTGTTAGCCTCATGTGGGCAGAGGCATTTTACCTCGAGCCAAAGACAGTATCTGTCTTGTTAGAAAGTTGGCCTGGGCCTGTTTAGTGCTGTGGCAAAGTAGACCAAATGCAAGGGCTACAAACCCCCAATGATCTGCTCACAAGTTGAAGTCCTTGTAAAAGGCCTTCTGCATTGGCAAGTGTAATTCATGTTTCATAGATGTTAATGATCTTCATGGCTAAAGCATGTGTATAACTGAAAAAGTCATCACTCCAGGATTTCAGGAGAAAAATGATGAATTAACACAGATATGTGTGAAAGACAGAAGAAGAAGCCGTATGAGTTTCTCACAAAAATTCAAGAGTTCCTACAGGAGATTAGTTTGTAAATTTAGTTTAAATATGCCAATTTGTACTAGATAATAAAGTGTGCTTTGGGTAGCTAAGGCTTAAGCCAAATCACCTGATAGTTGATCCACTGTGCTTGCAGTATTTACAGATTGGGAGAGGGCTATGGTAGAAACTGTAGCTTCAGGGGTGAAGGCAGCACTGGAAGCCATGTTCCCAGAATCTCCTTTCCTCTCTGCTGCACACCTGGGTACGTCCCCAAGACAGCTGTTATAGTCGGCAGACCTGCTGAGAACAATTGAAATTTTCTCCAAAATTATTAGCATTGTTTACAACAATAAGAATGGAACTAGAATACAGTGCCTGAGATGAAGGTGAAATTCTTGTCCTTTGGATAAATGTGTAAATTTATAGACCCTTGATTCAAACTATAATTAGTGGTTAGGATGCAAGGCCTCATATAGCTACTCAGACATGCAGGCATCAGGATGGGTAGTTTCTTGAAGACGCGTCGGACCTTCTTTCTGGCTGTTACAATCACCTTCCCTCCTCATATGGTGAATCAGCCACTCAGGCACCCAAACAGAGTTATCTTTGTCTTGTGGAAAGACACAAACTGACCCTTGGGCCCATATAGAACTGGGTTGGGGCCACATCATTTTCCAGTAGTGACAATCTTCCACATAACTGAGCCATAGTCAGATGACTGAGGGTGCCAATGCCAGTCGGCTGCAGCTCAAGCAGCACCATGAATTCCTAAAAAAATTAAAATATAAAGGACCAGAGAAATGTGATTATGAGGAGACCCTGTAAACTCCCCCTTTTTTTGTTTTATGAAGAGACCCTAGGGAAAATTTTCCAGCCTAGAGATTTTTCCAGCTCCATAATTAAATTTTTACATAAAACAGACTGAGGTTCACCTTGGAGTTATTTACCTAATTCTCTTACTTGTACATAACCTTGGTCAGCCAGCATATTTTTCACAGGCTCAAACTGCCTGTGAATCCAGGACTCAGATGGGTAATATGGTGATACAGCCAGATTTTGAATCTAGGCTAAGCAAAATAGAAAAACTCTTTCAAATTCAAATTCGAAAACATAATGAGAGTAAGAAGCTAAGTGAAGCACACTTGCCCTCCCCCACCAGCACTTAATAGGTAGAGGCAGGATTGTCAGGCCTGCAAGGTCCTCTATTGCTAATAGAGAGCGCAAGGTGAATGTTCACTATAAGAAATCTTGCGTATGAAAGGAAAACATCCAAAGATAGGCACAAACATTGCAAAAAAAATCATAACCATATCATCTTTGACACCTATAGTTACTCACTAGAATTTAGCAAACAGTAACCTACATAATTTGAAAAAATAAAAATATTTCAAATTGGTGAGTATTTTCTGACTGAAAAAGTAAAGCTGCAAGTGCATCTTTAAAAAACAAAGGCATATGAAAGACCCATACACACTCACGTAAAGGAAAATCCTCTAAAACGTCGAAGAAAAAAATGAAACCCTAACCATGACATGCATATGACAAGTGTCATCCTGTTCTACAAGTTCACCTTACAACTGGGTAGTGGGGTTCCTCTAGAAATGATCCAGCAATTCCTGCTACAACAGAGATTGAGACAGTTCAGTAGGCTACCTTATACGCAGGTGTTCCAACCTAGCCATAGCATCAACAAAAGAAGTAAAAGAAAATTTAAAAGTCAGGTCAGGATTTTCAATGTCAGGCAATGAGTCAAATCCCCACATCCTCCTTCTACTAACAATTGACTTTTAACACAGACAGATATAATGGAGAAATGTGTTGCCCCACATTACAGCTATGTAAATTCAGTGATGTCTACTCATTTATCTTTGGGTAACAGTAGGGTGGATATCTCATGACACTGTCCTCTTGCTTCAATATTAAGATAAACTTACTGGTGGTCCTGCATGGAGGACCACTGCAGAATCCATGGAAGAGGAGGGTGACTAAGGTGGGGTACAAACATGCCAGGCAACCAGAACTTGAGTGAGAAGTTTTATTAGTAAGGGGAAAGAGATGGAATCAAACAAAAAAAAAAGAGATAAAGAGAAACAGACACATAGACAGGTGACAGGAGACAATGGGGAGACAGGAGCACAAAGAGATGAAAGGGGAGAGAGCAGAAATAGCAGCAAGAGAACAAAGAGCCTGAGAGAGTGAAGAGGGAGGGAGTGTAAGTGGGCAAAATCTGTCTTTATAGGGGTCTTAGGTCCTGTGGGCACAATAGTATTCATGGAACTCTGGGCAGAGCATAGAAAATTCTTCAGTGCATTCTCCCATGTAACAGAGTCAGTTTACCATAATGCCTGGGTCTTACAGGTTGGTTAGAGGCTAACAAGCTGTTGCATCTAGTAAACAAACCTAGCCATTGATTTTTCCAAGAAGTGATGACACCAAGTCAAACACCAGAGTGGCTGCTAGTAGGTATGAACTTAATTCCTAAACTGCCAGCAGCAACTGCTGTGTCAGGAGCGCATTCCATCTTATGGGTCTCCTTATGCTAACAGTGAGAGAGACACAAGCTGAAACCAATCATCTGACTCAGCAGCTCATTCCTACACTATGGAGGACAGAGACAAAGAGCTTCAGAGAAGTATCTGGGAGTATATTCCAGAGAGTAGTGGTGGAAAGGAATTGGAGGCAGGTAGGCACCTCCAAAGGTGTAAGCTTTTTAGAGCAGGAGTGATTGAGTGACTAATTGAAAGAAGTGAGAAAATCAATTGGAAAGTACAACACAATGGAAACACTCTCTCATATCTGGAGGGACTATTTGATTATGGTGAAATGTGAGATCAAAGATTCCAGGGAGGAAAAAGAATACTATATTAGTTCTGCTGTGTGGGCAGGAGCACAAGAGCAAAGCCTCCCTGTGCACTTAAAAGTCCTGGTGAGTGGAAAGGAAAACTGTAACCAAGAGTTACTGATGCAGTGTTTCAATAATACTGAAATAATGAATCCATACTTAATCAGAGCATAACTGTCCTGGGTTGCCCTGGAGAATAGGAAACAAGGAATCAGGTGGTGGATCTAAAAGTGGATGCCATTGCATCTGCTCCACATCCCGGTCGAGACTCTAATGGCAGCTTTTTCAGGGAAGACTGAACTGAGGTGAATTCAGATGAGGGTTTGCATTAGGTACTTTGATGTTGCGGAACGGAATGGTGCTACCTGCAACACACTGTTATGGCTGAAGCTTCACTCAACCCTCCTTATCCACCTACTCAAGGAACAGATGCCTAAGGTCTCCAACCTGTCAGCTAAGAGAAAACTTCTCTATGCACACCTCCTGCTGAGTCCACCAACACATTTAAACTCCACCCCACATTGTCCCTTGCCAGCAAAAAGAAGGCAGACTCAGACCAATGCCCCCACAGTCAGGGTCTCAAGGTAATTTAGGTGAAAGCCCTGTGGGCTTCTATGTGTATACAAATGGTGGGATTATTTGGTTACCATTTTACAAATCCCACTCTCAAGCAGCTGTGTATCTTCTGCTTCCCTGGTCCTGTCACTTAGGCTATAGAAACCACTAAGAACCTCGAGTGGACCCACCATTTAGAGGGGGGTGTTCTTCTAAATCCAGGTTTTCTGCTCAGATCATCATCTCATGAATTTATTTCTTACGTAGTACCTTTGGTTCTGTGTATATGAATAGAAGGGTGAGAACCTTGGGGTAAACCTCTCTCGTTCACAACCTGTCTGTAACTCTCTCACTCCCCCACCATCTATTTCTCACTCCCTTTCCACATTTCTGTCTCTCACCTCTCTCTACTATGTTGCAGATCAAATCAGAAGGGCAGGGACTGAATCCTTCTAAGCTGGAACATCTCCACAGTTCTTTATAATCATCCGTGTAAGTTGTTTCCCAATACTACCTAATATATCATTTGTATTCTATCTAGTGAACTTACTAACAGATAATCTCCACATGAATCAATTTTATTATTAAGACTAAAGTCAACTGCTCATATTATGTTTAGGTATGTTTCTGTTATCTGTGATCTCTCCAAGACCTTTATCATGAAAGGGTGTTAAAATTTTTCGAAGGATTTTCTGCATCTAGGGAGATAATCATATGGGTTTACTTTTTCTGTTTGTTTATATGGTGGATAACATTGATAGATTTTCAAATGTTAAATCATCACTGCATTCCAGGTATGAAGCCTACTTGGTCATGGTAGATGATTTCTCTGATGTATTCTTGAATTCGGTTTGCCAGTATTTTATTGAGTATTTTTGCATCGATGTTCATCAGGAATATTGGTCTGTAATTTTCTTTCTTAGTTGTGTCTTTGTGAGGCTTGGGTACCAAGGTTATTGTGGCCTCATATAAAGAGTTTGGCAATGAACCGTCTGTTTCTATCTTGTGAAACACTTTGAGGAGTAGCGGTATTATTTCTTCCTTGACTGTCTGGTAGAATTCTGCATTGAATCGAGCTTGCCCCGGACATTTTTTGGTAAAGGTCTTGGAGAGGTCAGGGATAACAGAAACATACCTAAAGATAATAAGAGCAATATACAGCAAACCAACTGCCAACATCAAACTGAATGGAGAGAAACTTAAGTCAATTCCTCTAAAATCAGGAACAAGACAAGGTTACCCTCTCTCTCTCCATATCTCTTCAATATCGTACTAGAATTTCTAGCTAATGCTATAAGACAACAAAGGGAGATCAAGGAGATCCAAATTGGAAAGGAAGAAGTCAAACTGTCTCTATATGCAGATGATATGATAGTTTACATAAGTGACCCAATAAACTCTACCAGAGAGCTCCTACAGCTGATAAACACCTTCAGCAAACTAGCAGGATACAAGATAAACTCAAAAAAATCAGTAGCCCTACAGAGAAAGAAATCAGAGAAACATCACTCTTTACAATAGCCATAAGCCACAAACAACATAAAGTATCTTGGTGTAACACTTACCAAACAAGTAAAAGACCTAATAATAAGAACTTTGTGGCTCTAAAGAAAGAAATTAAAGAAGATACCAGAAAATGGAACGATCTCCCTTGCTCTTGGATAGGTAGGATAAACATAGCAAAAATGGCAATCTTGCCAAAAACAATCTACAGATTCAATGCAATCCCCATTAAAATCCCACCAGAATTCTTCACCGACCTTGAAATGATAATAATCAACTTTATATGGAAAAACAAAAGAGCCAGGATAGCCAAAACAACCATATATAATAAAAGAACTTAGGAGACATCACCACTAATGATTTTAAGCTCTACTACAGAGCTATAGTTCTGAAAACAGCCTGGTATTGGCATAAAAATACACAAGTATACCAATGGGATCAAATTGAAAATCCTGATATCAACCCACACACGAATGAACTTCTGATTTTCGACAAAACAGCTAAAATTATACAATGGGGCATGGACAGCATCTTCAACAAATGGTGCTGGCACAAATGGATGAGGGTGTGTAAAAGACTGCAAATAGACCCATGTCTGTCGCCATGCACAAAACTCAAGTCCAAATGGATCAAAGACCTTAACATCAATCCACCCACATTGAACCTCTTAGAAGAGAAAGTAGGAGGTACCCTTGAACAAATTGGTATAGGAGACCGCTTCCTGAACATAACTGCAGGGGCACAGACACTGAGAGAAACAATTAATAAATAGGACCTCTTCAAACTTAGAAGCTTCTGTAAGGCAAAGGACACAGTAGACTAGACCAAACGGCAGCCCACACACTGGGAAAAGATTTTCACTAATCCTATATCCGACAAAGGGCTGATCTCCAAAATATACAAAGAACTCAGGAAACTAGTCAAAAAAAAAAACACCAAATTACCCTATTAAAAATGAGGTACAGAACTGAAGAAAGAATTCTCAATAGAGGAAATCAAAAAGGCTGAAAGACACTTAAGAAAATTCTCCACACCCTTAGCTTTCAGGGAAATGTAAATCAAAAAAACTTTGAGATACCATCTTACTCTTGCCAGAATGGCTGAAATTAGAATCAACAATGATGACTCATGTTGGAGGGGATGTGGGGAAAGGGGAACACTCCTCCACTGCTGGTGGGAGTGCAAACTCATACAGCCATTTTGGAGATCAGTATGGCAGTTCCTCAGGAAAATGGGAATTAGTTTACCACAGGACCTAGCAATCCCACTCTTAGGCATATACCCAAAGGATTCACATCCATGAAACAAAGATATCTGTTCAACTATGTTCATTGCAGCACTCTTTGTAATAGCAAGAACCTGGAAGCAACCTAGATGCCCCTCAGTTGAAGAATGGTTAATGAAGATGTGGCACATCTACACAATGGAATACTACTCTGCAGAAAAAAAATAATGGAATCTTGAAATTCGCAGGCAAGTGGATGGCACTTCAAGAAACCATCCTGAATGAGGTAACCCAGTCACAAAAAGAGGAACACAGTATGTACTCACTCATATATGGATTTTAGACCTGGATCAAAGATCACCAGCCTATAATTCACATCACCAGAGGAACTGGGATACAAGGTGTATTCTAAGCGATTCACATAAAGTCCCTCACAGAACTGGGAAGGGACAAGTCCCCCAGAGCTCAGGTGAATTGGGGGGGGCATCAAATGGAGAGAGAAGTAGGAGAAAATGAGGGGGAGGAAAGGAAAACATGTTCGACCAGGACGATTGAGCCAGGTTAGGAATAGAAGATAGGAAAGAGAGAGACAGAGACAGAGACAGAGAACATACAAGAGTGAGCCTATATTGGTTTGAAGATAAAATTGAACACAAAGAAAGGTCTAGAGAACTACAAGTCTGCTCCCAACTAACAATCTGAGCTTCTGTGGAAAGGCTATCATAAATGCCCTTCCCGGATAGTGAGATCAACAACTAACTTCTCCATGGACCCTCAACTAATGCCTGTTGAAAACAGGATCAAACACCCATACATTAACACTGAGTCGAACTAGAACCCAGATGCAGATGGAGAGGACACATACAGACAGCTTACCTGAACAAGGAGGAGCTAACGGCCACTAGACAAATAGCTGGGAAGCCAGCATGGGACTGACTCAGGCCCCCCTGAATATGGGTCTTGGCCAGAAGGACTGAGATGTCTAAGAGACCTCAGACAGAGGAGCCAGGATTTATCCCTGGTGCGCAAAAGGACTCTGTGAACATATCCCCCATGGAGGGATAACTGCCTTAATCTAGAGACAGGAGAGAAGCCTAGTCCCTACTTTCATGATCTGTCAGATCTACATGACCCCAACTGGATGGCATTCCCCTACATATGGATTTGGGGTGGGGGGATGGGATGGGAGGGTGGTTAGAGTGCATGTGAGAGGGCAGAGAGGGTAAAAAAGGAGGGAAGGAGGGAGAAAGGGATGGAGGGAGGGAGAACAAACTGGGATCGACATGTAAAATAATAAATTAAATTTAAAAAATGCTTTGACTCAAAAATTAAGTTCAAGGACATGTTACTGGGAAAAGGATTTATATTATTGTTTCCACAAAAAATGAAAAGATGTGCATTCCTTCCAGACTAATGTGGTTTGATCAAGCCAGGCCACCTGATAGAAAATACCAGGTGATCCTACATTCAAAACAGGTGGACAAAGCAGCCTTACAGACTACAGCCAGGATTTCTGCATCTTCATAGAATCACCATGACAGCGCACCTTACCAGCAGGAAGTAGTTTGGAAAGATCGACCCCCAAATCCCCAAATATTGTCTATAAATGCTTGTTATTATTTAAATGGACTTGGTTATATAAAATGAAAAAAAGAATAGAAGTGTTGATTGAAAAAAAATTTATAAAATCAAAAATAAAAATGGGGTACAGAACAGAAGAAATAATTCTCAATAGAGGAAACCAGAAAAGCTGAAAAACACTTAAGAAAATGTTCAACATCTTTAGCTATCAGGGAAATGCAAATCAAAACAACTTTGAGATAACATCTTATTCCTGCCAGGATGGCTAAAATTAAAAACTCCAATGACAACTTATACCAAAGAAGATGTGGAGAAAGGGAACATTCCTCCACTGCTGCTCGTACAGCCATTTTGGAGATAAGTATGGTGGTTCCTCAGGAAAATGGGAATTAGTTTACCATGCGACCCAGCAATCCTCCCTTAGACATATACCCAAATGATCCATATCCCGGCAACAAAGACATCTGTTCAACTATGTTGATAGCAGCAAGAAACTGGAAACAACCTACATGATCCTTATTTGAAGAATGGATAAGAAGATGTGGCACATCTACACAATGTAATACTGCAGAATACTGTAATTTCTGCAGAAAAAATAATGGAATCTTGAAATTCGCAGGCAAGTGAATGGCTCTTGAAACAACCATACTGAATGTGGTAACCCAGTCACAAAAAGATAAACATACGATGTACTCGCTCATATATGGATTTTAGACCTAGAGCAAAGGATCACCAGCCTATAATTCACACCACCAGAGGAACTAGGATACAAGGTGTATTCTAAGAGATTCATATAAAGTCGCTCACAGAAGGTTGATGGGACAAGTCCCCCAGAGCACATGGCAGGTGGGGGGAGGTCAATGAATGTAGAGAGAACTGGAGAAAGGAGAGAAAAGAAATTGCGACTAGGAAGATTGAGTCAGGGTAGGGATACAAGACAGAAGAGAGAGAGAGAGAGAGAGACTGAGAGTGAGTGAAAGAGAAAGAGGGAGACAGAAAGAGAGAGAGAATAAAAGAAGTAGCCAGTTTTGGTTTCAAGAGAAAAGTGAATCTAAAGAAAGGTCCAGAGACCTACAAGACTGTTGCCAACTAACAATTTGAGCAACTGTGAAAAGTCTACCATAAATGCCCTTCCTGGATAGTGAGATGAACAACTAACTTATTCACCATCATGGAGCCCTCCTATAGTGCTGTTGGAAACAGAAGCAAACACCCAAACTTAAACACTGAGTTTAACTAGAATCTAGATGCAGATGGACAGAAAAAGACCAGGTTGTAGAAACACACAGAGACAGCTGACCTGAACAAGGAGCAAATAACAGGCACCCAGACTGATAGCTTGGAATCCAGCATGGTACTGACTCAGTCTTCTCTAAATATGGGTCTCAGCCAGAAGGAATGAGCAGTCCTAGGGAATGCAGACAGTGCAACCAGGATGTATTCCTCATGCACAAAAGGTCATTGCAGACACATCCCCCATGGAGGGTACTCCCTTAACCTAGAAACAGTAGAGAAGTCCTAGTTCCTACTTCAAATGACTTGACAGATCTACATGACTACACCTGGATGGCATTGTCATACATGTGGAATTGGGTTGGGAGCTGCTAGCGGAGGGTGGTAAGGGTGCGTGTGAGGGGGAATATCATGTAAATGGTGGGAAGGAGGGAGGGAGAGGGAAATGGGATCGACATGTGAAATAAAAAAATAAATAAGAAAATTAAAATATAAAATAAAATAAATACTCCCAGGCCAGAATCTTACAGGCTGCTGGTAATACAGCACACCAGTGTAAACAGCACCAGGCTCCTCCTGGTACAGAAGCCCTAAGCCATGCTCATCCAGGATCCATGTTGGGTTGCTGAAGGTCTAGGTGCATTGGGCCACCTGGTGGGCAGTCAAAGAGGAGAGGAGTTCTGAATCCCTAGGGGCTAATGATAGAACCAGCCCCTCGCCCAGCCCTCCTAACATCAGGTGGCATGAATGTGACCATAGGGAAAGGGGTGAGGGTAAGAGTGGGGAGGTAGAGGATGAGAGGTGTTGGGGAGAACAACTTTGGTAAAGATTTTTGTCTCAACTAAAAAAATAAAAATAACAAATTATATGGTAATTAGAAGTGATGGCTATGTGCAGAATTGTTACAATCAGTCTGAAGCAAAGAAGACAAAGGAAGATAACAGTGGTCTAGTAGACAGGTCAAGTGGACTGCAGATTTATAGCTCAATGCAATTCATCAAAGCAGAACAGAGAACATCAGAAGGAACTTCAGGTGTTACGAGTATGATTCCATTTCTCTGGGCAATAAAAGTAGAACAGGAAAAAGGATTGACAAGATCCAGAAGAGTTGAAAAGAGCTAAAAATAAAATTATAATACTGAAAGATAACATAAAAGAAGATCTGGTGTAACCCACAAAATCCATAAAAGGAGCCAACAGTTAAGAGAGCAGAGTGTACAGAAAGGCTCAGGGGAAAGCACCAATGTAAGAAGGTAGAGTCAGGAATTAAATAAATAAATAAGATTTCACTTCAGGCATGCATATCTGGGTAAGAGTCGCTGATAAGAAAAAAGAAAAAGAGAAAAGGAGAGACATTTCTACGCTAGGGATGTCTGAGAAAATCGAGAGAGACTAAAGGTAATGTAAAAAGTTATGGAGGTTCAAAGAAAAGTCGTCAAATGTCAAGAAAGGTGTAAACTGTTTGCTGTGGGCTCTCATATCTACAAATATAAATTTAAGATTAGTAATATGAGTTAAAATTTTTGACCATACAAGGTTAATCGTTTAAAAGTTCTGTTTATTTCTCTCAAGAAAAATATATGTACTTGCTAAAAAGTTCTTTCAGTGTTTCCTGTTAGAAACCTGTTTATTGCAAGAATAGAGCTAAAACAAAAATGGTTTAAACATTTTTGCTCTCTAATGATAACAGTCCCCAGCTCAAAATTTACCTCTGAGCACTGGTCATTAAATTCAGATTATCAGAAAATCAGATGTCCTTTTAATGTAGATGACATTAATTCTGTTTTATGTCGAAAGCTGTTAAAAATTGAAAGTAGTTAAAAAGTTACAATTATTAACACTGGAAATTAACATAAACATAACAGGCACCAAGGTGACAATGGGTTTAAAGACATAAAGGGTGCTAAAATTATTTGATATTATAAGAAGTCAGTAAAGGATGTTTAATTGTTTTATCAAACAGTTTTTTATATGTTTAAATTCAGAAGGTTGCATTATATTTGTGCTTTATAACATTGTTAATATTTGTACTTATATTAAAGGGCTAAAATTTAAGATCATAGCCGCACACTGTATATACTAACCAAAAGTTGAGAAGCTCATTTTTTTATGATACAGAGGGCAATCCATCCTTGATTTTGCTCAATTTGGTAAGCATAAGTTATTTAGATAAACTGAATCACATAGCTGTTTTATGTTTTCCTAAAAGGAGTTTCAAATTAAAATCAGTATTTTTAAAGCTAAAACTGACAATGCAAAGTTCTAGTTTTATAAAATCTGGTAACTATTATAAAATGTTAAGAAAAAGAAGTTACCAGCCATCATTAGATTAACTTTTGCTTATAGTCAAACTAAGTATTAATGATTAATAACAGGAATGAACTTCAGTCTGTCTCCTATACATACTCTAAAAGTTTAAGCTTAAATCGAGTAACTGAAAACCAAGGTGTCTATTAAGAACTACCTAGAAAGACTTCTAATACTACAGAGATCTGTAGAATAAGACATTTAAATATTAACTAAAAAAAACTGTAATAATTTCAGACAAAGAATCACAGAACCTAACAATGACCAAAGAAAGGTCTCTAAAGAACATTGTGGGGCAGCATGGATTGTGATGACACTGACCAGGGAGCAAGATGCTGAAAAACAATGCCTGCAGCATGATACGACCCAGCTCGGACTATGTAGATGCTGCAGGGTATTGAAAAATTGTCTGCACCTTTGCCTGGACAAAATAAGTTCAGACTTTTCCAATTCCAGGTTCCACAGGGGAAAAAAAAAAAAAAAAAAAGGCGATGATGCGAAACAGTACAGTTTTTTAAAAATCGTGTAATCATTCGATTGTTAAAAATCTACTATTACGTAATCAGTAATCACCGTATAAGGCAGTGTCCCCCATTCTCTGGGCACTGCTTCTGGTACCAATCTCCTGCTGTGTCAATCCCACAGAAGCCAAATGACGGATGACACCATCATTACTTATGCAATCAAATGAGTTAATAATTGGATAGTCCTCCATAATTAACTTTCATAAGAAGGAACCCAAGTCCACTGATTGCCAAGGAAGTAGTACTTCGATAATTAAATAATGCCACGTGATTAACTCCCATGGAGGAATGGCCCGACTCCAGTCAAGAAGAACAACACTTTCATCGATTTAAATAATGAATATATAATGAAAAATAATTGAATAATGTCATGGTGGTGCATACTTAAATCTCACATGGGGTAGTCAGACTGATCTCTTCCTGGAATAATGAGGAATTTAAAAATTAAATGGATAATTAATTAGTGGGCCTTTTATATTAACACTGATGAGATGGCACCAAAGTCCTAAAACTATCGCTGATGTAAAGATCTATTTACATAGCTAAATGGTGAAGTAATGGGATGATATTACATCACCAACTACCAAAATCTGACTCCAAAAGGGACTTATGGTCCATAATATTACCTGTATTTTAAATACATAATTTAAATGATGAATTATTAATTGATTTCCTAGTTTAACAGTTAAAGAACTAACTGTACTATTAGATGACGTGACTGTCTGGTACAACGGTCTCCCCTAAGGATGCTCAAAACTCCAGTGATCACTGAATACATAATGACCTATTTTCATAATTAAATGAATAAACATTAAACAAGTGGATGGTGTTTTATGCGTGAAGCCTAAGTGTCTGCTCAATACTGAAGAGACACTGAGTTCTTAATCATAGATTTGAACAAAAAAATGTATGAATAAAGAGATAGTTTCTCATAATTCACCCCTAGAGAGATAACAAATTGATATCGACATAGATTTAAATAAAGGAAGTAAGTAAGTAAGAAAGAAAGAAAGAAACAAAGGAAGAAGGAAGGAAGGAAGGAAGGAAGGAAGAAAGAAAGAAAGAAAGAAAGAAAGAAAGAAAGAAAGAATACACAAGATACAATTTAACACCAACAAGGTGGATCCCAGACTCCACTATTCCTGGCAGAGTAAAAGACAGATTTGAGTAAGGAAATAATCAGGTAGTTAGATCATCTGTCACACTTGAGTGTGACACAAGGTGGCGCCAAACTTCAGGGATCACAGATTATATAATGAAAGAATTTAATAATTACATCTTTAAATTAGTAAGCTGTTGACCTTTTTTTGTATCATCTATTCCCAGGCAGACTTGCCAGGTATGAAATTGTATGCTGTCATCACGCATTTTTAAAATGCCATCAGTTAATCTTCAGATAATCATAGTGTCTTGCCTGATGAATTCTGTTGTCCTGACATCATCACAAGCACCTGAATCTCTGTTGTGGTGCGGTGAGATAATGGGCCAAATCCTGGAGTAGCAGTAGTAGCCACAATGTTGGTAACAGCTGAAAAGGTGGCCGCAGCAGGGGCATCGACAGCATAGCTGAGAGAGAGATGTTCTTCCGTGTTCTGAGTCGTCATCCTTTTGCCAGGTCTCAGTGAAGTTGCCGACCTCCTAGTGCCACTCCTTCTTCTCATGGTAGATCACAACCGATGTGAGGATGTGGAGGAAGAGCAGGTAGTCAACACCCAGGCCACCGTGCTGGCCTTGGTGTAGTCCTTGTACTTCTCGGTTGGCACCGTGCAACCTTCTGGACTCAATCATCCAGCATTCCTCGTACACTGGGAGATGCATAGATCATTCAGAAAATGCTCTGCCCATGTCTACATCTTTCCTAACCTTGTTCCTGACAGATATTTGCACCCTAACCGTAAACGGTGATGCCATTGTCTGTCCTTTACATAATTTAAAGAATTTAATAAGTCAGTAATACCTAACTGTGACAATAAATAGGTGATGTAGCATTTTACTGGAAGGGAAGCATGGTCAGAATCCAGGCACGAAGGATATCACCATCATCAATTGAAAAAATGTATCATAAAATGTGATGATATTGCACATTAACTCCACAAGAGGGAACTTTACAGGTCTCTTCATGGAATGGTGGATTGTTGTTTACATTACTATACAAATATTTACATTATCTTGGGGATTAACAGAGATTGTCAATTTAAATACATTAATTATGTAATTAGATGATCTGCGGCACCAGATTCCAGGTGTCATGGACGATATAATCATTGTTTTATATAATTAAATAATTAAATAATGAGATCATGTAACATCATCCACTTCCCTGAGGTGGCTCCAAACCAGGCTCATGAACGATGCAGTCATGATTAATTTAAATATTTTAACTACATCATTGACATTAAGATGGTCTATAATAATTGCCTCCCACATCATGTCACCAAAATCCACAGATCATGGATTACTTAATGTCCTATTTTAATAATCAAATAACAATATAATCAGAGGATGAAATGGTCTGCCATACTCCACACAATTGAGTCTCAGTTGACTCCCACTTGATTGTGGGAAACTCCCTGGTTCATCCCTTATTTAATCGCAGAGTTGGGTAGAAACATGTTTAAATACCTTCAGACTAGAGTAAAATGAATAGTTTTTCTGAGTGTATTGCAAGGGGAAACAGGGTAGGTAATCAGCTGCTTAAGTTACCATCATGAAAAAGGCCCTGCTTCAGGAAACATGGGCCAATGATGTCATAGGGAGTGGTACTATTAGAAGGTAAGGCTTTGCTGCAGTTAGGTTTGCATTTTGGGAAGAAGAGCATCACTGATGATGGGCTTTCGGGGTTTCCATGTTCTGGATATGAGCAAGTGTGTAATATGATATCCTCTGGCCTGTGTATCAAGATGAAACCAGCATCACATTCTTCTTCCAATCATGTTTCTCTTATTATGAAAATGGACTGGACCTCTGAAACTGTGAGTGACTGCAATTAAGTGTTTTCTATATAAGATCTCTCTTGGATAGTATAGTGGTGAATATCTCATCCCTGCCTGTCAATGGTGAGACCAGGGTTGGATTCCCTGACTGGGAGAGTACTACTCAGGAGGCAGAGTCAAGCAGATCTCTGTTAGTTGGAGACCAGACTGATATATAAGACTAGTTCCAGAACAAACTCCAAAGCCACAGAGAAACTCTTTCTCAAACAACAACAAGACTTGTGGAATTTGTTTGTGTATATACACAGCAATAAAAAAAATCTTAACTAATGTATATTAGGTGATCGTGTTCTTTAAATGCTCAGGGTGCATTAAGTCATGTCAGGTGAAGAAAGACAGACTAGATTTGTGTGATCAAAATTTTGCAAGTTTATATTGAGGTGGGCCATGGCACACAAGGTTAGGTCAATGAAAATTGCATGGATCACATTTATTCGTGTCTGTACTACCCTGTGCTGGGAAGAAACTACTGCAAATCCTTCCAGATGAGGCTTTGGGTGTTCATTGAGAAGCAAATACAGATCATTTATTGATGGTTTACCGAACCCTGTGGCTGGTATTGGGGACTGCAAATAAAGAGAGGAATATGAAAGAATTGAGTTCATTTAAGGACTTTGATTTTGCTGTAGACACTTTGCAGAAAGAGGTGGGAGACAGAAGGAACACGAGCAATTTCCTGTTTTCCATTGGTGGAAATTAGCAGTGTGGAGCCTGTAATCAATTTTAGATGGTGTACAAAATGCCTGGCTGGCCATTTCTTTGTGTCCATCCACAGACAAGAATAATCAATAATCTGGATAATGGACAGATGTTAATATGAAACCAAATTGCAGGCTCTCTTGTAGGAGCTCCGATGTAAACCACTGCCACACAACATGATGCATGTCTAGGATTCAGAGCTTGAAGACCAGCTCTGCCTAGCTGTCATTGCCATTGAGATATTGAGGGACCATGTGACTTGTTCTGAGCAGGTCAATGGCCTTTGTGCTCTGAGCATACCTGTATATATGTTCTCTGAGGACAATGAGATAGCTTTCATATCAGTATCCATATTGGTCTGTGGTGGTGCAAAACTTTAATCCAAGCACTTGGGAGGTAGAGGCAGACAGATCACTGTGAATTCTAGGTCAGGCTGATTTTCAAAGAAAATTCCAATCCTACAGAGAAACCCTGCTTTGAAAAACCAAATCAAACCAAAAGAAAACAAAAGAGAAACAAATATTGCTTTCCTGTGTGCATCACAGGCTTGCTTTTGGCATGTTTTTGAACACACAAGGGAGAAACTATAATTTTGGCTTCTGGAATTTAGCATTCTACATTCAGGTTTGTCTTACATGTGTCACGTATAATTTAAACATCAGTGGAAAAAGGAGATGGAGATCGTCCTTCAGCAAGATTTGACCAGAGTGCTTTTAACTTTCCATTACCACATTTCAACCAGGAAAGTTGAAATCAAATAACATTCTTGTACTTAAGACATAATCTTTCCTGCTATAGGATGTCTGAGCCTTGATGGTGAATGTCTCCCATCTAAATAACAATATGTCTGGGCCCAGTCACTTTTACACACATCCTTCAGGCAGGGAGTAAGTGCAGCTATACAGTGCCTGAAGGCAGGGCCTGAAGTTATGGAGTGTGTTTAGCATTATGGGAAGCAATTCCTATTAGCCATTTATAGATACTAATAGAAATCCTCTGGCATTGCCCTAACTTTGGTTGATGACTTAAGTTTAGTGAATGAATAAAATGGAGCTTCATTTTTTAAAGGACCACGAAATACCATCATACTTGAAGAAATATTTTACAGGATCTACAAAGTGGAAGCCATATGGATCCTACTGAGTCTATTCCTTTAATAGCTCTAGAGAGCATTTCTTTGAAATACTCGTGTATGCTGAAGACCAGCTGATACATCTAGATTCATAAACCAAACAACTACAGAATTCTTCAAATTTCCATTGTTAGGCAAATATTAAGTAAGAAGCCCTCAGCTTCTGAGACAGCCCAGTAATCCACTTTCAACAAAAACAGAGGGCTGTATTCTTCCATTCCTGCTCAAGTAGAGAACATTGAATAATTCAGCTCTGATTTCACCTGCCCAATGTGGAAGCTGAGCTGGCTCACTATAATGGTCATAGAGGCATTCTTCCCAGCCTCTTTCTCTCTGAATATTCAAGTTACCATGAAACAAGACTTTTTATTATTATTCATTTCTCAAAAATTTGACACTAACTTCAGGATTAAAACTCACAATGCAATAGAGCTATCACCCAGGTGTCTGTCAAGGACAATATATCATCTTGTTTGTGATATGGTTCCTGCATTTTTTTCATGGTTTTCTGAGGTGCCTGTAGCAACCAGGTAAATACTACCCACAATACTTTTGATCTCTGCAAGAATCTATAGAACAGACACCTTTTATGCCCTAAGTCTCCTTATTTTTTAATATTCTGGGCAGCATGATCTACAGATAGAGTTCCAGGATCAGCCAGTATTGAAAACCTGTGTTGGAAAATCGATAAAAAGTTAAAAAAAAAAAAAAAAAAAAAAAAAATTAATTAATGAGAAAAAATCTACTACAAAATGACGGAAAGAGTAGTAGTAAAAGTTATAGTTGTAATCACAATAATCACCCTCCTCCTCCTCATCATCATCATAATAATTAAGATTGTGAATTGTCCAGCCTGGTCCACAAAGTGTGTTCCAAGACAAAAAGTACTACACAGCCAAACTCTGTCCTGAAAAACCAAAATAAATGAATAAATAGATAAATAAGAATATAAAAGAAAAAGAAATGCATGATTTTACTTTGTCTTTAAGAACACTTTAACCATTTGAGGAATTACTCTTGTCACCCAAGCCTCACTAGCCAATCAGGGAATCTGGGCCCAAAGGCTAACGTAAGGTTTTTCAGGAAACTTCCTGCAGCCATGCTGCAGGCTTGATTTTATAGCACAACAGGATCCACTGGACTGGTTGCTGTGCTGTGAGTACTGCTATAAAAAAATGTGATTAGCATGGATGAGCAAGGAAGACATAGAATGGTAAGCATGGGAATGCTATCCTAAGATTAAGAGGATGGTATTTGGAGGCAGAGAGTCTGTGAGTCGGGGCTTCCATGAGGATGGTTGAAAACCTATTGAGTCATTCAAATTTGTGAGGTCACATGTATTCCTAGAAGCTATGCAGATCATGGTACAAAATATGAATACTTCTACTTTTGGGCTGAATCTGAGGATTGATTTCAATCAGGGAGCATTGTATGGAATTGTCTTTATAGTCAGCACCAACATGCTTTTCATGAATATGGAAGGTAACTTGCAGAACATGGAGAGGTCCAGTTCGTTCAGTGCATTCAAGATGTTTTTTTTTTTTTTTTTTAATTTTATATAGCTAAATCCATTTAAATGAAAACAAACATTTAGACTGTATTTGGGAATTTGGGCATCGTTCTTTCAAAACTACTTCCTGCTTGTAAGGGGCGCTGTCATCGGGGATTCTAGGAAGATGCAGAAATCATGGCTGAAGTCTATAAGGCTGCTTGGTCCAGCTGTTTTGAATTTAGGACCACCTGCTACTCTGTTTCAGGTGATCTGGCTTGATCAAACCACATTAGTCTGGAAGGAATGCACAGCTTTTCATTTTCTGTGGAAACAAAAATCAAAATCCTTTTCCCCAGTAACTTGTACTTGAACTTAAATTTCGGAGTCAAAGCATTTTTTTTTTATTTAATTTTATTATTTTACATGTGGATCCCAGTTCTGTCTCGCTCCCTTCTTTCCTTCTTCCCTCCCTCCCTCCCATTTACTCTCTCTGCCCTTTCACATACACCCTAACCACCCTCCCATCTCATCCCAGCAACCAATTCAATGTGTAGGTGAATGTCATCAAGTTGGGGTCATGTAGATCTGACAGGTCATGTGAAGTAGGGACTAGGGCTTCTCTCCTGTCTCTAGGTTAAGGCACGTATCCCTCCATGGAGGATGTGTTCGCAAAGTCCTTTTGTACACCAGGGATACATCCTGGCTCTACTATCTGAGATCCTTTAGACTGCTCAGTCCTTCTGCCTGAGACCCATATTCAGGGGGGGCCTGAGTGAGTCCCATGCTTCCTTCCCAGCTATCAGTCTGGTGGTCCGTTAGCTCCTCCCAGTTCAGGTAAGCTGTCTCTATGTGTTTCTGCAGTCTGGTGTTTCTGTCCTCTCCATCTACATCTGGGTTGTAGTTTGACTCAATGTTTATGTATGGGTGTTTGCTCCTGTTTCCAACAGGCATTATTTGAGGGATCCATGTATAAGTTAGTTGTTGATCTCACTATCCGGGAAGGGCATTTATGGTAGCCCTTCCATGGAAGCTGAAATTGTTAGTTGGCTGCAGTCTTGTAGTTCCCTAGACCTTTCTTTGTGTTCAGTTTTATCCTCAAAAAATATTGGCTCCCTCTTTTATGTTCTCTCTCTCTCTCTCTCTCTCTCTCTCTCTCTCTCTCTCTCTCTCTCTGTCGGTCTTTCTCCTGTCTTTTATTCCTAACTGGGCTCAATCTTTCTGGTTACATGTGTTTTCCTTAATTCCTTCTCATTTTCTCTTACTTCTCTCTCCCTTCACTGGCACCCCCCACTTCCCCTGTGCTCTGGGGGAATTGTCCCTTCCCGGTTCTGTGAGGGACTTTATATGAATCTCTTAGAATACACCACTGGTGGTGTGAATTACAGGCCGGTGATCCTTTGATCTAGGTCTAAAATCCATATATGAGTGAGTACATACTATGGTACTATTTTTGTGACTGGGTTACCTCATTCAGGATGGTTTCTTCAAGTGCTACCCACTTGTCTGCAAATTTCAAGATATCATTATTTTTTTTCTGTAGAGTAGTGTTCCATTGTGTAGATGTGCCACATCTTCATTATCCATTCTTCAATTGAGGGACATCTAGGTTGCTTCCAGGTTCTTGCTATTACAAAGAGTGCTGCTATGAACATAGTTGAACAGATGTCTTTGTTGCCTGGATGTGGATCATTTGGGTATATGCCTAAGAGGGGATGACCCGGTCCTGTGGTAAACTAATTCCCATTTTCCTGAGGAACTGCCATACTGATCTCCAAAATGGCTGTATGAGTTTGCACTCCCACCAGCAGTGGAGGAGTGTTCCCCTTTCTCCACATCCTTTCCAACATGAGTCATCATTGGTATTTCTAATTTTAGCCATCTGGCAGGAGCAAGATGGTATCTCAACGTTGTTTTGATTTACATTTCCCATATAGCTAAGGATGTGGAGCACTTAATTAAGTGTCTTTCAGCTTTTTTGATTTCCTCTATTGAGAATTCTTTTTCAGTTCTGTACCACATTTTTTAATAGGGTTATTTGGTGTTTTGTTGACAAGTTTCATGAGTTCTTTGTATATTTTGGAGATCACTCCTTTGTCAGATATAGGATTGGTGAAAATCTTTTCCCAGTCTGTGGGCTTCCCTTTGGTCATGTGGACTGTGTCCTTTGCCTTACAGAAGTGTCTAAGTTTGAAGAGGTCCCATTTATTAATTGTTGCTCTCAGTGTCTGTGCCCCATGAAGCAGTCTCCTATACCAATTTCTTCTAGAGTACCTCCTACTTTCTCTTCTAGGAGGTTTTATGGGGCTGGATTGATGTTGAGGTCTTTGATCCACTTGGACTTGAGTTTTGTGCATGGTGACAGACATGGGTCTATCTGCAGTCTTCTACACACCCTCATCCAATTGTGCCAGCACCATTTGTTGAAGATGTTGTCCTTGCCCCATTGTATAATATAGCTGTTTTGTTGAAAATCAGGTGTTCATAGGTGTATGAGTTAATATAAGTATTTTCAATTCGATTCCATTTGTCTACCTGTCTATTTTTATGCAATTACCAGGCTGTTTTCTGAACTATAGCTCTATAGTAGAGCTTAAAGTCAGGGATGTTGATGCCTCCTGAAGTTCTTTTATTGTATAATGTTGTTTTAGCTATCCATATTCTTTTGTTTTTCGATGTAAAGTTGATTATTATCCATTCAAGGTGAGTCAAGAATTGTGGTGGGATTTTAATGGGGATTGCATTGAATCTGTAGATTGCTTTTGGCAAGATTGCCATTTTTACTATGTTTATCTCACCTATCGAAGAGCATAGGAGATATTTCCATCTTCTGGTATCTTCTTTTTTTTCTTTAGAGCCACTAAGTTCTTATTATATAAGTCTTTTATTTGTTTGGTAAGCGTTATACCAAGATACTTTATGTTGCTTGTGGCTATTGTAAAGGGTGATGTTTCTCTGATTTCTTTCTCTGTCTCTTTGTTGTCTGAAAAAAAATTAGGGCTACTGATTTTTTTGAGTTTATCTTGTATGCTGCTAGTTTGCTGAAGGTGTTTATCAGCTGTAGGAGTTCCCTGGTAGAGTTTATTGGGTTGCTTATGTAAACTAGCATATCTTCTGCAAATAGAGTCAGTTTAACTTCCTCCTTTCCAATTTGGATCCCCTTGATCTCCTTTTGTTGTCTTATAGCATTAGCTAGAACTTCTAGTATGATATTGAAGAGATATGGAGAGAGAGGGCAGCCTTGTCTTGTTCATGAGTTGAGAGGCTTTAGTTTTTCTCCATTCAGTTTGATGTTGGCTGTTGGTTTGCTGTATATTGTTCTTATTATGTTTAGGTATGTTCCTGTTATCCCTGACCTCTCCAAGACCTTTATCATGAAATGGTATTGAATTTTGTCAGAGGCTTTTTCAGCATCTAGGGAGATAATCATATGTTTTTTCTTTTTCAGTTTGTTTCTATGGTGTCATGTCCAACCTACCCCTTCAAGGAAGACATGACTCAGGCAAGATCTTCTTCAAGCAGTTTATTCAGGATCCTTGAACAGCTTCTTCTTCTGACCCCGGGGAAACACCCACACAGGCTTAAATCCCCTTGTGATGACCAACCCCAGTGAGCCACATGGACCCTGAAGATAGGCTGCTCTTATACAGAATCAAGAAAGCTGAACTGGTTAGCCAAATAACGACTTGTTTACAACAGAGCACTCACCATTGGGAAGGTGGAAGGAGGAAGCCAGCACCATCTTTAAGCATGGCACTTTGCAGCTCTCTACAGTTCCCCATTTTTGTTTTATTAATGCAACAGGCAAGGGTAGTGTTCTGATCTACAGTAACTTAGTGGACATTGTAATGACCCTGAATCCTGGTAGTCAGCCAAGTCAGTGGCACACCAGTCCGGTATCATTTTCCTGGAGGTGGGGCCTCAGACACCAACCCACATGCAACCATAATTGCTCTTCTCAGAGTTGCTTGCATCCAGAGCCAACTTGGAGTGCAGTGCTAAGCCATACAACCTGAGAATGAAGGATCAATTCTTATTCATGACTGCAAGCCATGCCTGGGGGGGGACTGCACTGCCTCAATGGTTGTAAATGGCTGGAAAGCATAGCTGCATGCTGCCTTTGAGCAAGGCTCAGCCTGCAAAGGCACCACAGGCCCACAAGGGAGATAAGCAGCAAGAGTGTAGCTATGTCTCCCATTCCCTCCCATTTCAGGTGGTTCACAGCTTAAGTGATCCATGTAGATATTCCTTCTGCAGCTGAGATGTTGACCCGGGTGTAATACACATGCATGATGGAAAGTCTCAGGTCCTGCATTAACTTATCAAATAGCCTAAAAATACTGAGAAATCTGGTTAGGCATGTTGGTAGCCACTGAATACTTTGGATATGGCACAGAGGTCACACATAGCCCTGTCATCTTCCATTCACATCCTATTTGTGCCAATTGCCACAAAATGACTATTTGCTCCTGCACCAGATCAATTCTCTGTTTCATGATCATACGACTTCCTTTTAACTGATCACCAATTGTGGACTGAGCATGCAAGGTGATAGCCACATTCTTGGACAAATCATTTAACTTAGAGGCTGTCTGTACTGATGTGCACATGGTCACGACACCTGTGACTGAACCCACAACTGCAAAAGAGCCCAATATGGCTGTTGTAATGCCAAAATCTCTCTGACGTCTAAACACTGTCATAGCACTCGGGGCAAAAACAGGCATGGGAATCCATCCGCTAGCTTGAGGAGGCTTAGGATTGAATCATTCACCAAAATGCTCAGAGGCAGACCAAGCAAATTCAGCCACCCCATGACCTACGCCCCTTTTCATAAGGAAAGGGGACAAATCTGTGCAGCTGCCATTAATGCCACACAAGATCCATAGATCAAAAGGGTTGGAAATATCCACCTGCTGCAGATCCTGATCAGTAAAGTTTCTCCCAGCAAAGGTTTTATTGAAGCTGATACTAATTCCTGGCGAGAAGATAAAATATCCCTTGCTCGCCCAAACAACCTCTTTTGATTGACATCCCATCCAGGAAAGGAATCCACCTCCTTGTTTACTCGAACAATGAGGGGCCCACTTAGGCTGATGGGGTGCTGGCTTGTCAAACTCACTTTTAGCAGGCCACCATCCACTTACCCAGGAGGTGTTGACCTACCTAATGGAGCCTCCCGTGGTGGGAACATCAAACCAAGCTGCAGATTGATTAAATAACATAATGCACTGACTCTTATCACTAATATCACATAAAAGCATAGGCTTCCTGTTAAAACAAAACTCCTATTTTCATTTATACTAGTATTCTCACTATCATATGGCAAATAAGGTAAATCTAAGCTTAATCTGCACTGGTGGCCAAATCAGGCTGATGATCAACAGCAACAGCAGGCTCTTCATGTTTGTTGCACTTTCTTACAATCCTCTCTGGGACCCACAACAGTTCTTGGCGATCCTGGGGGAAAACACAAACAGACCCATGTCAACACTGGATCAGGGCCATGCCATAACACGGTGATCACATCTTTACATTTCACATAGCCTTTTAGGCTCCCTCCTTGCTTCTGATGACGATCAGCAGTGGAAAGGCCATCAACATACAAAATTAAAAAATTAAGGGTAAAAAGGGCTAAAGATATTCCTTCCTTGGGAGTATGGCCTTGGCCTATTCCCCCTTTTTGTTTTATTAAGCATTCTTTTAGGGTGCGATGAGCTCACTTTACAATCCTTTGTCCTTTGAGGATTGTAGGATAATCCATGAACAAGCTGAACTTCCATTTGTTTGCAAAAGGAAGTAAATCTCTGAGACATATAGGCTGGCCCATTATCAGTTTTTAGCTGTTGCAGTTTTTCCCAAGCCGCCCAGCCTTCCAGGCAGTGTCCAATGACATTGTGGACTTTTTCTCCACTTAAAGGCGTAGCATGTACCACACCTGAACAAGTATCCACAGACAAATGTACATATTTCAAAGCTCTGAATTTCTGAAATATGCATGACATCCATCTACCATATCTTTAGAGGCATTAACCCCCTAGGGTTTACCCCCACACCAAGTGGGTGTTGGTATTTTAAGACCCCCATGAGACCCCAAGAGTTGATAGCCTGTCAGGGGGGAGGGCCCTTGCCCCCAAGAGACGAGACCAGACCACTGGATGCAAGTGCAAGAAGTTATTTATTGTTTACACAGGTACCTGTGGACGCTTCAGTCTTTCGGAGGACTGAGCATGCCGATGTTAAAACTCAGGCAAGAGTTTCTTGGTAACCATTTTTGCAGTCTCGTGCTTGGTAGGGAATGTTTTCATCCCTTCTGAGAAGGTATCTGTGAAAACTAGTAAATATTTATAACCATACATTCCACGTTTGACTTCAGTAAAGTCTGTTTTTCAATGGACATCAGGCCTATGGCCACAAAGCCAGATCCCAGAATTCAGTTTGGTTTTTCCTTGGTTGATCTGGGCACAGGCCAGACAGTTAGCAGTTACTTGTTCCAGTAATAAATTCCGATTGGGAAGGTAAGTTCCAATTTCTTGTCTATCTAGCAAAGTTTTCATCTTTTTGGCGCTCAGAAGAGTCAGTTTCTGGAGGTGGTCTATTAACATTTTTGCCATTTTTATAGGCAGTATAGTCTTTCCTTGGTAGACCGAGCATTGCCGATTGGGGTCATAATCTGCACCTAGTTTTTGAACAATGTCCAAATCTGTTTCATCATAGTCCCAATCTGGAGTCTTAGCTGTTTCCTTTTCAGTCAATATGCTTATAGTCAATAGTTGGGGGCCTAAAGCTGTAGTGAGATAGTCCTTCTGTGGCACTGACCACGCCCATTGGGGCAGGCAGCGGGCAGAAAAACTGTACTCGTTACAAATGGCACCCATGTGGCTAGTAAGAACTTCCACTTAAACGTTAACAAAAGCTTCAAAAAAGGGTTTTAGAAACAAAAGAACAAAGACAAACAAGCTTTCTTGGTAGCAGCATTTTTCTTGGTTGAATTCTACTTGCGAGAGACAAGCAGATTGTGCGGCTCCTTTAAAGAGGTTTCCTGACTCAGCATAAGCAGCAAAAAACTGCATGGCTTTTAAGAAGCACTACTAACAATTTATTGGTGTGTACGAGAGCATGCAATGGCAGTGACCACATCTCCAATCTGGCAGCATGGGGCTGGATGGCAGTGCAGACCAAGGCAGAAAGCACAGCTCTCACTGCTGGAGGTAAAATAGATGCCTCCATGTTTGATAAACTGCCACAGAAACAACTATGAAATTCATTTTAGTAATGTTGTTGTTTAACAGATAAAGACTTGTGGCCAGACGAAGATAAAAATTTACAGTAAAGACAGATCCATATTAAGAATCTAAAAGTTTACAGTGTGTTTTAAAATAAGGAGACAAGGAAAAAAATAAAATGGGTTTTAAAAGACAAAGAGGAACTGGGTGTAGTGGCACACGCCTTTAATCGCAGCACTTGAGAGGCAGAGGCAAGCAGATCTTCTGATTTCAAAGATGCACCTGTTGGGGCATCTGCTCTTGACAAATGGAATTTCTGTTGAAGAGTCCATGCATTTACATGAAATTGCTGATGGAATTACCTAGCCTGATCTAAAGATGAGCTGTAAAAAATACATTCCACCATTGTCCATTGATCAACAATGTAATTTCCTTCACTTAAGGGCCCAGGCAGGCAAACCCGTATGACCTCTAATATGATGAATATAAAAGCCTTTCTTTCTCAACCTAATTAATCTTTGTAACTCTTGTAAGAGTGAACAAACAACACTACTAATTTTAATAGGGTCTGCTAATTCCAAAATTTTTACTGCATTCACCACATATGCTGAATCTGAGATCAAATTAAATGCAAATGGGCAAATTTTGAATACTTCGACTACAATTTTCAATTCCACAATTTGAGAGGAACCTGCCTGAAATTGACACAACACACGAGGCTTATTTGCAATCATATATGCCCCACAACCAGTCTTTGAACCATCAGTAAAAACATTTGTTTGGCACTCCACTAAGTGGGATTGAGGAAGTTACTTTTGGAAAAATCACAGGATGTTCCTTTAAAAATGATATTAAATCATGTTTTTGATAATGATTATCTATCGTTCCTTCAAACCCACATTGCAATATGGCCCAATTATCAATAGTGCCACACAAGATCTTAACCTGGTGACAGTAGTAAAGCACCACAAGTAGCGCTGGGGGCGGTCAAAAAATTGAATGCTTTGTTGAATTCCACTATGAGGCAAACTAGCGACTGCTGTGGGATAACGTTCTATTGCTTTCACTGGGGAGATTTTGGGATGAATCCAAAGAAATGATCCGTCCTGACATAACAACCCTGTAGTCTGATTTTAAGTAGGGATAGTGCAACATGTGATAGCTTGACCTTCCTTCCATCTAGATAGAAAAGCATTTTGTAGTCTTTCCTCACCTTTACATAAGGCTTCTCTCGCTTCAACAGTCAATTGCCTAGGAGAATCAAGAGCTGGATCCCCTACTAATATATGATATAATGGCTTTAATTCATAATTTGGCAACTTTAAATAACTCCTAATCCAATTAACATCTCCTAATAACTTCTGAAAGTCATTTAACGTTTTCAAATTATCCTTTCTCAACTCAATCTTTTGAGGAACAATTTGTCTTTCATACACTTTGGCTCCTAAATAATTAACAATCTTATCCTTTTGAACCTTTTCAGGGGCTATAAATAACCTTTTCCAATAATTTAACCAAATCTTCATAAGCCTGATCTAAAATTTGTTCATCCTTGGCCGCCAACAATATATCATCCATATAATAGATGCATTTCAAGGCATGAAATTTTCATCTTAACACTAGGAGTCATGCAGTGTCTATTCAAGGCTTCAACTTGGGCTACAATAAAAGAAGCTGAAATCCCATATGTTCTCATAGACTCAGCCAAAGCCTTGATGACCTTGAAGTCTAAAAGCTCCTCATCTATTGCCTCGGGCATCCTGGAAAACCGGAAAAGCTAGACCAAGGTCAGTTTGCAATGCTCTCCACACCTCAGGGCAAAAGGAATGCCCTGTCCTTCGGCCCCACCCTTCCTCCATCTGATAAGGGGGAGCCACCAATGCTTTATTCCAGGGGGATCCTCCTCCTCCTTACATCACCATTTCTCCTTCTCTTCCCCTCTCCGTTCTCTAAGGGATTGTTTCTGAACCTTTTCTACAAGGGCCTGCAATTCCTCCTCAGAGTCTGTTTCATCCATATCAGACTCCCCTGTGCTCTTAACCTCTTCTGATCTTTCTTCTTGTAGCATTTCTATCACAGCTTGCCCCTTTTCCACTGCCTCTCTACAGCATTTCTGGTTCTCAGTGCAGCTATGCATTAACATCCAAATGGGTCTGACTCCAGGCTTTAGCATCCCTTGTTCCCAAGGGAAGTCAAGATCCCTGCCAAACTTGTCCCAGCACACTAACTTAAGGTCTCCCGAAACTGCGAAACCAAGGTGCAATGGCATCACATTCACCCAGAACCTCTCTAATGCGCTTTTCTTTAAGTTTCTTTGACAAAAGTAGCTCCTGAAGAGCCAGAAAAATTGGATGAGACTGAGATGTCCCCATTTTAAAAAATTTTACTTTCGGTTCGCTAGAACATCTTGCTCAATGCCTGAGACTTTATTGCCACTTATCCATTTGGTCCTTATTATCCCACTCTTCCTAAGGAACCTTATTGCTGCTTATTTCTACAGGCTTTATTGTCCCACCTTACATTGAAACTTTCCAGTACTGCCCTGACTGCAAGAAGTTCTGATCTTAGTCCTGTTAAGGGCCACCAGCTATTGCTCCCAACCTCAGCCTGCAAGGAAGACACAACTCGGGCAAGATCTTCTTCAAGTAGTTAATTCAGGATCCTTGAACATGCTTCTTCTTCTGACTCCAGGGAAATGCCTGCACTGGCTTAAATCCCCTTGCGCTGACAAACCCCATTGAGCCACGGGGACCCTGCAGATAGGCTGCTTTTATAGGGAAGCAAGCAAGCTCAACAGCCTTGGCCCAATAAGGACTTTTTTTTTTTTTTTTTTTTTTTTTTTTTTTTTTTAGAGAGTGCTCACCATCTGGAAGGTGGAAGCCTGCGCCATCTTAAGGCACGGCACTTCGTAGTGCTCTACAGCCTCGAAATATAATAATCAAACACCTAGCATACAGAATAGAGAAAGAATATTAAGAGCAATGAAGGAAAAAGATAACATGTAAAGGTAGACCTATCAAAACTACACCGTAGTTCTCCATGGAAACCATCAATGCCAGAAGGTCCTGCATAGATGTTCTACAAGTATTAAGAGACCACGGAAGCGAGCCCAGGATACTATACCTAGAAAAAACTCTCAGTCACTATAGATGGAGAAAACAAGTTATTTAATGACAAAACCAGATTTTCAAAATATGTATCTACAAATCTAGCCCTACAGAAACTATTGGAAGGAAAACTCCAACCCAAGGAAATTAACTATGCCCATGAAGATTGTAGGCAACAGATAATCTCACTACACCATTAAAATCTGACCACAATTGTTCACTGACCTTGAAAGGATCATATTCAACTTTATATGGAAAAACAAAAGACCCAGGATAGCCAAAACAACCCTGTGCAATAAAAAAACTTCAGGAAGCATCACCATCCCTTACTTTAAGCTCTACTACAGAGCTATAGTTCTGAAACAAGCCTGGTATTGGCACAAAAATAGACATTTAGACCAATGAAATAAAATTGAAATTCCTGATATTAACCCACACACCTATGAACACCTGATTTTTGACATAGGTGCTAAATGAATACAATGGGTCGAGGACAGCATCTTCAACAAATTGTGCTGGCACAATTGGATGATGGTGTGTAGAAGACTGCAGATAGACCCATGTCCATCACCATGCACAAAACTCAAGTCCAAATGGATCACAGACCTCAACAGCAAACTAGCCACATTGAACCTCTTAGAAGAGAAAGTAGGGGTTACCCTTGAACAAATTGATATAGGAGACCACTTCCTGAACATAACTCCAGGGGCAAAGACACTGACAGCAACAATTAATAAATTGGACCTCTTCAAACTTAGAAGCTTCTGTAAGGCAAAGGACACATTGGAGAAGACCAGAAGGCTGCCCACAGACTGGGAAAAGATTTTCACCAATCCTATATCCGACAAAGGGCTGATCTCCAAACTATACAAAGAACTCAAGAAACTAGTCAACAAAACACCAAATAACACTAGTAAAAATGGGGTACAGAATCAAAGAAAGAACTCTCAATATATGAAATCAAAAAGGCTGAAAAACAACTAAGAAAGTGCTCTTAATACTTAGCTATCAGGGAAATGCAAATCAAAACAACTTTGAGAAACCATCTTATTCCACACTGTGTGACTCTTTCAGAAACACCACTGCCCTGCTAAATTCTTTTATATTTGCATTTTCTTTCCTGTAGATTCAAAAAAAAAATCCCTAAATTATGTAACATCTCTATAACTACAGAGAACAACGATTAAGTATCTTTAGCTACAATGGCGGTCACTTTCACACTTCCTGTGTGACACTTTTTTAAAAACAAGGCCATCAGTGGTCTGGTGCCTCAACCTTGAACTACCTGTAATTCCAATACTAAGGAGCCTAAGGGAAGGAGGCCGCCAGAGTTTGAGTCCAGTCTAGGCAACATAGAAGCCTCTTTCTCAAAAAAAAAAAAAAAAAAAAAAAAAAAAAAAAGAAAACACACACACACACACACACACACACACACACACACATATTCTGAGAGCCAAAGTTGCATACTGTTGTCTTCCAGCACTTAGGAAGTAGAGTCAGGAGAATCAGGACTGCAAGGTCCTTTATGGTACATAGAGAGCTAAAGATGAATGTGGACTGTATGAAACCTTGTATAAGGAAGGAAGACACCCAAAGACTGACACAAAAACTTCACCAAGAAAAAAAAATCAAATCAAATCCTTACCATCTTTCATATCTATTCTTGGTCAACAAAGTATTGCAAACAATATCCTCATTATTTTAAAAACATTTTAATATTGGGAGTATTATGTGAACTGAAAAAATAAAAACCTCACAAGGACAACATTGAACAGCAACAAAAAACAGATGTAGGATGCATACACACTCACATACATAGGACACCTGTAAAAAGAAATATCAATCCCTAACCCTAACAGCTAGATATCAAGTATCATTCTTTCTCCATGTGCACTTTAAAGATGAGTAGTGAGGTACTTGCAACCATGATATAGCAATCCTAGCTATCCCAGAATGTGAAACAGTAAAGTAGGCTACCATATAGCCATATATTCAGGAGTTCCACACCAGCCATGGCATCACCACAGAAATGAAAACAAAATTTAAAGACTTAGGTAAGTACTTTGCTGTCAGTCAGGCAAAGAATGGAAGTTTTGATCCTCCATTTACTCACAATTACTTTGAGACAAATGCAGAAAAATAGGAGAAATATATTACACCATATGCATTCCACTTTCATGAATCCACTTTTTAGCTGATCCTCCAGTGCTTAAATTCAGTGATGAATACTGAGTTAATTACAGACTAGTAAGCGGTAACATCTCTAATACGAAAAGGAACTACTGCACTTCCCCAGGTATAAATCTCAAGTCAAATTCTAAAGTGCTGCAAAATAAGTATAAACTTTAGTCCAAAAAATGACAGTAGTGGTTGCTGTGGTGGAACCAGGTGTACACCCTCTAGTACCTGAGAGACAGTCAGCTGTGTCTCCTGTTGCTAATAGTAAGGGAGATGACAGCTAAAACCCATCATTGAACTCAGCAGCTTGCTCTGAGATCAATGAGGACGTGGATAAAGTGCTTCAGAGTGGTGGCTTGGAGTATGTTCCAGAGAGTATTGTTGGAAAAGAATTGGAGACAGGTGGCACCTCCAGAGCGGTTGGCTTTTTAGGACACCAGAGATTATCTGGCTGGTACACAGAAGGGAGAAAATCAACTAGAAACCACAATACAAGGGGAAACCTCTCCTGGCGTTGGAGGGCTGGATTCCTTTGAATTTAATAAAATGCAGAGGTCAAGGTGTCCATGGAGGAACAGGAATTCTGTGCAGGGCCAGGGGAAGACCCATTCATTTCATCCTCTCATTTCAACCCAAAGGGAGATGTGTCTTTGTGTGGGGATGAGGAAATGGGGCAGGTGTTACTGGAGGATCTTGGAGTCTACTGCTCATGTCTAATGTTTTTTGGCCATGCATGGTATTTTGGTGACTATTTTCTTGAATTCTTTGTATATTTTGGACATCAGCCCTTTGTCAGATGTAGGGGTGTGAAGATCAATTTCCAGTCTGTGGGCTGCCGTTTGGTCTTGTCCACTGTGTCCTTTGCCTTACAGAACCTATTCAGTTTGAAGGAGTCCCACTTATTGTCGATCTCATTGTATGTACTCTTGGAGTTATGTTCAGAAAGTGGTCTCCTCTACCAGTTGTTCAATGGTACCTCCCTTTCTATTCTAAGAAGTTCAATCTGGTTGGAAATATGTTGAGCTCTTTGATCCAGTTGGACTTGAGTTTTGTGCATGGCTATAGACATGGGTCTATCTGCACTCTTATACACACCATCATCCAGTTGTGCTAGCAACATTTGTTGAAGATGCTTTCCTCCCTCCCTTTTATACTTTCAGTGTTTTGTCAAAAATCAGGTGTTTGTAGGTGTTAGGGTTAATATCAGGATTTTTTATTTGATTAAATTGGTATACCTGTCTATTTTTGTGCCAATACCAAGTGGTTATCAGCCCTATAGCTCTAGAGTAGACATGAAGTCGAGGATGGCGATGCCTCCTGAAGAACCTTTATTACACAGGATTGTTTTGGCTATCCTGGGTCTTTTGCTTTTTTCACATAATGTTGAGTATTATCCTTTGAAGGTCAGTGAAAAATCTTACTGGGATTTTATGGGGAATGCATTGAATATGCAGATTGCATATTGACAAGAACACATAAATATTAGGTTTTATAACAACAATTACTAATAAAAGAGATAATAAAAGTGCAAGTATAGGAATATGCATAGCTATAGTAGCATATTTGAATCTTTTTACTGAAGTTATAGTTTATCTAGACAAAAAGGATGCATCAATAACAAATAGTCCTTAGCTTTAGGAAAATTATTTCTCTCAGTCTCTACATCCCTAAGTTAATTCTAGAATTTTTTGTACTTTGGTTGCCTCTTGTTGTCTCCCATCTATGTTTTGGAACAGTCATTGTCAGATGTTGAAGTTTCCATTGAAGCTATCCTACTCAGATTTACACTGGTATAGTAGATACATTTCATTAGATTGCAGAAATTAAAGAGTGTTTATTAGGACATACTTGTAATGAGTAATCAATGGGGGAAATAAATGTATTCTGTCTCTAGATTTAAAAAGCCTATAAATTTGGGGAAAATATTTAACTCCATGGTCAGAGGCTGTAGCTTCCACTGTATAGAAAAACATATGAAACCATCAATGTTTATTTATCCAAGAAATTGCTTAAAAACAGGGGGTCCCTTGAGGAACACTATGGGCCAGGTCAATCCCCAGAGGATATTTAAAATAAGTAGTCAAACAAAGGTGGGGCAATGGAAGGGGTATGTATGAATGGAAAACAGAAATTACTTCCTCTAATGCCAAAGTCACTTCATAACTGCACATACTATCTGCCTTCCTGCTCCCCATAGCTGCACTTACTCCCTTCTTTCAGGGTGCATGCAAACCTGTCTAGGCCAAATCTATTGTTATTTAGATAGGAGACAATCATCATCAAGACACAGGCATCCTGTAGCAGGAAAGGTAATATCTTAAGGACAAAAGGAGTTATTGGAGCTCAATGAACTCATGAAAATTTGGAATGCATACCCATATACCAGTTGAGAAAAGTCAGACTGGCAGACTAAATTCCAGGACTGTCAAAGCACACAGAAGCCATGTAAGGATATAGATGATGAGATCTACTTTTAACTGCTTGGTGATAGTGAACATGTTTAATCCCAGGACAAAGGAGGCAGCCTGATTTTCTGAGGTTGAGGCCAGCCTCAGAGTTCCAGGGCTGCACTGATAAACCTGTTTTGACAACAAAAAACAAAACAATACAAATCAGATAAAGGAAGAATCAGACCCACCTTCTAGTGGTAGCCAGCATGTATACAGGGTATTGAAGGAGGAAGCTCTCCCTCTTTGGCTGCTAACCCTTGCTCTGTCTACCAAATATATTTGTTTACTACCATCAGAGCCCATGTCTTTGTAATTTTGGTATATAATGACCAGCTGAGACATCCATCCTGATAAACTAAAAAACTTCTGTACTCCTAAGATTCCCATTGGTAGGCAACTGTTGTTGGACTAACTAGATCACAGCTTGTGAGACATTATAATAAATCCACTTTCTACATATATGGTAAGATTCATCATACATTCCGTTTCTTGTAGAGAACATTGAATAATGCACTTGGTTTTTGTTGGGAGCCGGCCTTGAGTCACATCCTCTTGCAGAATTACTCACACCTTAAAACTCTAATTGAGCCTTATCTTGGTAAAACAGAAAACTTCTTAAACAAGCAGTCTGTGTCACTAACCCCAGGAACTGAGGTGAACCAGACAGCAGGAATTGAGATAAGCAGACATTTACGGTCTGAGGTTTATGGCCTGGGACATTACCAGAGCCCCCGATTGGGCACAGTTATCCCTCCCCACTTCCTCCCTGCTTTGCTTTAAAAGCCTCTCTTTGGCCTAATAAAATTGAGACCATGACAAACCATTGCTTGGTCTCATTCCTTCTTTCTCACCCATTTATTTTCAGGTTCTAGCCCACCTCGACCCACGAATAACATGGTTCATCTGGTGGGGTAGGTTTTTGTTTTGTTTTCTTTTTTATCTTATCAGTGAAGATGTATTGGCTTACAATAGTGCTCACAAATACATACTTCCTAGTTCAATTCCTCTCCAAATATTCAATTTTCCATGAAGACTACTCTTCTCATTATTATGCATTTGCCAAGTGTTTGCTCTCAGTTTCAGGGATAAAACTCTACATCTATGGAGCCATCATCCAGCTATCTGAGAGGAGAAAGACATATTATCTTTTTTTTTTTAAATCTGGTTCCTTCTTTTCTTTCCTGATTGTCTGAAGTTCCCAAGACAACCGGGTAAAAAAGCTACTTTAGTTCACATAAATTCAGTGTTAAACCAAATACAAATATCAATTTTTGTATCCCTAAATCTCTGTGTAGTAAATAAATATTCTGAGCTCCCATCCAACTTGTTCACCAAGAATAACTTAACCCACTTAAGTAAGTATAGTTAGCTAGCCACACTGTGTCTAGGAGGAAGAAAGGAAAATTCCTGTGAACTGCAGGAAGATAGCAGGGGTCAGCTATAGAACAAGTGTTACAGAAATGCACATCTCTGCTGACATAGAAGTCTTTGTCAGTGGTAGAAGTCAATCAGGACCCATTGTAATGTGTCCTAAAGCACTCTGCATCCAGCTGTGAGGTACTCTTATCACTAAGGCTTACTAGCCAATCAGACCCAAAGGTGACTTGCCTGTCAGAAGAAGTACAGAGCCATTCTGGCCTGGATTTGAAGAGAAACTGGAGGCAGTGGTTTTGTGTACTGTGCTTTTAGGAAGGGCAAATTGGAAAACCACAGCATGGTGAGTGAGGGTTTGCTGTCCTCAGATGGGTAGTGGGAGATGGTGAGGTATGGGATTCAGTGTGGAGGGTATTTCCTGAGTTGTCATACAGTCCATAAAATTTCCAGAAGTGAGAGGCCTCTAAATAACTGTTCCGTGGGCAGTATCTGCTATGAGCACTGGGAGCAGGAAGGTGTGTGTAGAAGCATCTATTTAGTCAACTTCCACATACTTTTGGTGCACCCACTGAAAGCATGGCAACAAACTTCCAGTGGCCTTTTAGGTAAGAATCTTTTAGAAGGTCAGCACTTTGCATTTTAATTTTTTTATGTGTAAGATCCATTTATTGTTAATTTTCTGCACGCTGTAAAAGACATCTCATGTAAGGGTAGCACTTCACTATTGAGCAGTGATCTACAGGAGTAAATTTGTAACACAAAGGATTTACAAATGCTTTGGAGATAGTATGTCTCACAAAGTAGAATTTAACTGAGGTAGGACTGCCTCTAAAACACACAAAGCTAAGTGTAGCTGACCAGACCTGATAGAATTTTGAATCCCAAATACACATTTGTTCACCAAGATTTTCCAGACTTTTGATTCCAAACCATTACAAAGAAACCACTCCTGTTTTATAACAGCATGTAGTCCCTTACTGATATCAAAAAAAAAAAAAACAAAAAACAAAAAACAAAAAACAAAAAACAAAAACAAAAGAAAACACACACACACAAAAAAAAAAAAAAAAAAAAAAAAAAAAGGCCCATAACCGGCTGCTCACAGAGATATTAATGTCCACAAGCAACCTTTAGGCCCAGTATGCCATATAGTTGCAGTTTTCTTCTCCAGAAAAGCATAGTTCTACCAGATTGTCAATAGGACACCAGATTTTAAAAAGTAAACCAACAATGTATGAGAGGCCAGATAAAGCACAGCTTTCATTTAGACTCTCAGGCAGGCATGACGAACATTCCTGGGAGAGATAGTAACAGCCTTGTCTAGGCCTTGGGAGCTTTCCCTAAGGCCCTGGTGTATTACACATAAAACAGAGTACCTTGTCCAAAATCAGGTATTTGCTGGGGAGAGCTGGTAATTGTTTGGAACAAAGCCTTTGTTGACAGGTTATTTCAGGTCTGTAGATCTAAACTACATAGAAATATGTTTCTCAGTCCCAAGTCCACTGTGGGCTTAGTCAGTAAAAATCATGAGATACCCTGCGTTCCCCTTGTGTTTTAGCGGTCCCGCATTGTTTTAGCGGTCTTTTCCTGAGTTTGTCCCATTGAATGAGTTTCTACTGACTTCAAGGAATTCTCCTGTTTCCTTCCCTTTCCTTCCTGGAAGTAGTGTACAGCAGTCTATTCTCCTTAAGAATCTTACTTGGCATGGGAAACTTCTCCCCTTCTCCCCATCCCAGCTTTTTTTTTTTTTTAATATTTTCTACATTCTACATTTACCAATACCTTCACCTCAGGATCCTACATGTGAAGCAGGTCCATCAGTTTCAGGTATCTGATGTCCTTAAGAAATAGTATTTTGAACACTGTATAATCCTCTCATCTTGCTTAGTAGCTAGACATTGAAATTTTTCAATGTCTAAAATGGAGCTTGAACTTAAAAAGCCATTTAAGGATAGAATATATGAAATGCAAAAATATTTCTAGGCTGGCTCCTGTTCTTGTATTTTCTAAGATGGATACATGTTATGTTAGATGTATTTGTTTTTATAAATCTCCACTGTGGGTGAAGTGATTTTTCCCTTGGAAGGCATATTAAGGCTAGAACAGATATATTTTCATCCTGTTAGAAGAATGTTTATGAGGCAAGCTCTTATGTTGATGCAGGTGGCATTAGTTGCAGTCTGTTGCTCTCCAAACAATGGCCTTGCTGTGTTCTGTACTATTCCTTCAAAATTCTTAAATTACTGTAACACCTCAGAGATTTTAAATTTCCATTATTGTCAGGTAGTGAACTATCCAGTGCAGTCACAGGAAAAGTATTCACATGTGGAGGATTGCCTCTGCTTTCAGATCAGAATAAGCAAAATTATTTACACTGAAGGAGGATTCAGGGAAAGCAACCAGGTGCTGGAGTCACCACTATGAAAAAAAAGGAGCTGACTGTGGTAGGGGAGTGATTTTGTAATTTCCCATCATGCTAGAGACTACACTACTTTGGGGGAAATCTTGGAGTAAATATGAACACAGGAGACCGGCCTATCCACACGGGACCAATTGTAATTCTCAACTGCTTCGCCTCTGACCCACATCTACAGTCCTCTGCTGGAGTCTAAGGCCCCTCCCAGAGACCTGCCTATCTCTGCGGGACCATGCTGAGTTTCTGCAGGCATCTTCTACTGGATCATCAACCCTGACCCCATCCCTGAGTCCCTGTCTGCTGAGAGACATCCTATAGAGCTTGGACCACCGAGAGCTAGAGATATTGAAACTCTGACCCACATAAGCCTACCGGGAAGCACCATAGAGAGATGGAGAGAAAACACAAACACCTATTGGAAGAAGATGGCAATACAAGAAAATATCTAACAAGAGAGAGCAAGCATGAAAACACCAGAATCTAAGGAATCTACCCCAACTAGAATGGATCACATCAACAAAGCAAAGGAAGCAGAAGGGGACGACTTAAAAATTACTGTCAAAAAATGCTGGAGGATGTGAGAAAATCGCTTAAAGAAATGGAAGAAAAGATAAACAAAAAAGTGGAAGAAATGAAAAAATTCCTTAAGGAAAGAAAAGAAAGTACAGAAACCAAGAAAAAACAATCAAGCAGGTGACAGAAATGGTTCAAGCCTATAAAACTCAAATAGAGAAAATAAAGGCAACACAAACCCAAGGAATGCTGGAAGTAGAAAAACTGGGCAAAAGATTGGGAACTACAGATGCAAGCATAACAAACAGAATTCAAGAGATGGAAGAGATAATCCCAGTTGCAGAAGATAAACTAGGAGAAAGATTCATCAACCCAAGAAAATCATAAACCCAACAAATCCTTAACAAAAAATATCCAGGAAATGTGGGACAAAGTGAAATGTCCAAAACTAAGAATAACAGGCATAGAGAAAGTTGAGGAAGACCAGCTCAAAGGTGCCGAAAACATATTCAACAGAATCATCGAGGAAAATTTTCCCAATCTCAAGAAGGATATGCCCATGAAAGTACACGAAGCATACAGAACAACAATAGGCTGGACCAAAGAAAAAAGACCCCTTGACATATAATAATCAAAACACATAGCATTCAGAAAAAAGAAAGAATATGAAGAGCAGTGAACGAAAAAGGACAAGTAACATATAAAGGCAGAACTATCAAAATTACACCTGATTTCTCCATGGAAACCCTCAATGCCAGAAAGTACTGGATAGATGTACAGGGCCAGAAGCATCAGTGCAGAATTCTACCAGATATACAAGGAAGAAATAATACCACAACTCCTCAAATTTTTCCACAAAATAGAAACAGAAGTTTCACAGCAAAACTCTTTTATAAGGTCATAATAACCTTGGTACCCAAACCTCACAAAGACATAACAAAGAAAGAAAACTACAGACCAATATCCTGATGAACATCGATGCAAAAATACTCAATAAAATAATGACAAACCGAATTCAAGAATACAACGATCTAACTTTCTGATTACTTCACTATTCAAATCTGTCTTTTTCTACTCCAGGAAGAGTAGAGTCTGAATCCACCTTGTTGGTGTTAAAATGTCTCTTTGATTTCATTATTTATTTATTTATTGAAATAAATGTTGATATCATTTCATTATCTCTCTAGGGGTGAATCATGTGAAATTATCTCTTTATTCCTTCATTTTATTGTTCAAATCTATGATTAAGAACTGAATGATTCTTCAGTATTGAACAATCTTTGAGGCTTCACGTATAAAACACCATCCACTTGTTTAATCTTTATTCATTTAATTATGAAAATCAGTGGATTCAGTGGTCACTGAAATTTTGAGCCTCCTTATGGGAGTCCATCGTGCCAGGCCATCACATCATCTAATACTACACTTACTTATTTAACTGTTAAACTAGGAAATTAAATAATAATTCATCATTTAATTAACGTATTTAAAATACAGGTAATGTGATGGACCATAAGTCCCTTTAGGAGTCAGATTCTGGGAGTTGATGATGTAACATCATCTCATTACTTCATCATTTAGCTATGTAAATAGATCATTACATCAGCGATAGTTTTAGGACTTTGGTGACACCTCGTCACTGTTAATATAAAACATCACCTAATTATCAATTTAAATTTTTAAATAAATCATTATTCCAGGAAGGAATGGAGGATTTTGGGTTTACATAACTATACATATATTTACATTATCTTGGGTATTAACACGAAAGGTCCATTCAAATATGTTAATCATGTAATTAGATGATCTGTGGCACCAAATTCCAGGTCTCATGGGTGGTATAATCATTGTTTTCTATTATTATATAATCAAATAATGAGTTCATGTAACATCATCCACTTCCTTAAGGAGGCTCCAAACCAGACCCGTGAACGATGCTATCGTGATTAAAGACTTTAACTACATAATTGTTAGTTAGTTTAACTACATAATTGATTAGTTGGTCTGAAATAATTGCCTGCCACATCATGGAACCACAATCCACTGATCATGGATTATCTAATTTCCTATTTTAATAATCAAATAACAATATAATCAGAGGATGAAATGTCATACTCGACATAATTGTCTCTCAGTTGACTCCCATATGATTGTGTGAAACTCCCAGGTTAATCACTTATTTCATCGCAGAGTTGAGTAGTAAAATGTTCAAATGCTGAACTGTCATTGTGTATGCAGGGTTTTTAGAAGATATCACATATTCATTTAATTATGAAAATCTGTCATTATGGACACACCACCAACAATATATAACTCTAAGTAACCATGTTAGAAAGTGGGGTACAGGACTTAGTAGAGAACTATGAATTGAGGAATCCAAAATGACTGAAAGAAACATATGACAGTGCTGAAAATCCTTAGTCATCAGCCAAATGCAAATCTAAACTACTCCGAGAAACCATGGGATCAAGCTCCTGTAAAGGAAAGAGAATGAAGAGGAGTTTATATTATTTTCTATAAAGAGAAAAGGATTATGGTAGAGGCGGTTCCTTGTATTGTTTCCATTCTAGAAATTAGAAAATTGAAGCATAGAAAACAGGTTTAAATTCCTCATCAATGGACTTGAATGGCACAATGATGCTTTCGTTTTCATGCTTTTGTCACTCTAGGCATGTTGTAGCTTGAGAGACTGGTAAATATTTAGAACTCAAAAGAAAGAGCCCTGCTTTTGTGTGTGTGAAAAAAATCAGTGAGGCTGTAAGGTTAGTTCATTGGTGGGTATGATATTTTTAGCATGTGTGAGGGGCACTAGAATGTGACAGAATGTTGGATCATAAATGTTGCCTGGCAACCCTGCTTGCATTCTGTATCCTGGTATCATGGGCCAAGGACCAGAGAGCAGCTTCAAGAAAGAGCTATCATGGGACATTACAGTCTCCCAAGATAACTGTCTCCTAAAACTTTTCATGACAGCATTTGATTCGCTAACCAAGTCATAGCCAAATCCATGGAAGTTTGCCTACAGCCTTTACTGGTTACCAAATTCAAGATTACCTAATTATCGGAGAACATAGTCTGTGGAGAAACAATTCCAAGGCTTATGTTTATGGATGGTCTCTCTCCTGAGAAGCAAAACTATGGAACAAAAGATAACAAGACTCACAATTATTCATCAAAAGGTGAGTTTTCCATTGTTGACTTCGTTCAGGAAGGTGAAAATCCATTTCTCAGTGTGGACTTAGCGAATATTGGATTGCAGTCCATCTCTTTTGAGGCAGCCGTACAACATTAAATATGTGATATCTTCTAAAAACCCTGCATACACAATGACATTTAAGCATTTAAAAAATTTACTACTCAACTCTTCGATTAAATAAGGGATGAACCTGGACGTTTCACAAAATCATGTGGGAGTCAAGTGAGAGTCACTTGTGTTGAGGATGGCAGATCATTATATCCTCTGATTATGTTGTTATTTGATTATGAAAATAGACATTAGGTAATCCATGATCGGTGGATTGTGGTTCCCACGATGTGAGAGGCAATTATTACAGACCACCTAAATATCTTTAAATTAATCATGACAGACTCATTCATGGGTCTGGTTTGTAGCCTCCTTAGTGAAGTGGATCATGTTACATGAACTCAATATTTGATTATTTAATAATATAAAACAATGATTGTATCACCCATGAGACCTGGAATCTGGTGCCACAGATCATCTAATTACATGATTAACATATTTAAATGGACAATTGGTGTTATTACCCAAGATAATATAAATATGTGTATGGTTATGTAAGCCAAAAATTCTTCATACCATGAAGAGTCATGTAAAGCTCCCTCTTGTGGCGTTAATGTGCAATATCATCACAATTTATGATTCATTGTTTCAATTGATGATGATGACATCCTTCATGAATGGAGTCTGGCCATGCTTCCCTCACAGTTAAATACTACATCACCTCTTTCTTGTGACAGTTAGCTATTACCGACTTATTTATTTAATTATTTAAATTATTTAAACGACAGAAAATGCCATCATCGATTATGATCAGGGTTAAAATATCTGTCAAGGACAAGGTTAGGAAAGTTGAAGACCTGGGCAGAGCATTTTCTGAATGATCTATGCATCTCCCAGAGTACTAGTGATGCTGGATGATTGAGTCCAGAAGGTTGAATGGTGCCCTCCGAGAAGTACAAGGACTTCACCAAGGCCGGCATGGTGGTCTGTGTGTTGACTACCTACGCTTCCTCCACATCTTCACATTGGTTGTGATCTAAGAAGAGAAGAACTAGTAGCACAAGGAGGTCGGCATCATCAGCGAGACCTGGCAAGAGGATGAAGACCCAGAACACGGAAGAACATCTCTCTCTCAGCTATGATGGAGATGCCCCAGCTACAGCCAACTTTTCAGCTGATACCAACCTTTTGGCTACTACTGCCTAGCCTGGAATGGGCCGATTATCTCAGGTCCTGCAGCGCCACAACACAGATTCAGGCGCTGGTGATGATGTCAGGCCAAGAGAATTCATCAGGCTAGACAGTATTATCTGAGAATGAATCTTTAGAATTTTAAAAATCCGTGATGACAGCATAGTTTTTCTTATCTGGCAAGTCTGTCCATGAATTGATGATACATAAAGGCCAATGACTTACATTTGTAAGTATGTAATTATTAAATTATTTCATTATATAATCTGTGAACCCTGAAGTTTGGTGCCACCTTGTGTGACTCAAGTGTGACAGACGATTTAACTATCTGATTATTTCAATATTCAAATCTGTCTTTTTCTACTCCAGGAAAAGTGGAGTCTGGATCCACCTTGTTGGTGTTAAAGTGTCTCTTGTGATTTCATTATTTATTTATTTATTTAAATCAACGTTGGTATCATTTTGTTATCTTTCTAGGGGTGAATCATGAGAAATTATCTCTTTATTCCTTCATTTTATTGTTCAAATCTATGATTAAGAATTAAAAGACTCTTCAGTATTGAGCAATCTTTTAGTCTCCACGTATAAAACACCATCCAATTGTTTAATCTTTATTCATTTAATTATGAAAATCTGTCATTATGTATTCAGTGGTCACTGAAGTTTTGAGCCTCCTTATGGGAGTCCATCGTGCCAGGCCATCCCATCATCTAATACTATACTTATTTCCTTAACTGTTAAACTAGGAAATTAAATAATAATTCATCATTCAATTAACGTATTTAAAATACAGTTAATGTTATGGACCATAAGTCCCTTTTGGAGTCAGATTTTGGGAGTTGATGATGTAACATCATGTCATTACTTCATCATTTAGCTATGTAAATAAATCTTTACATCAGAGATAAGTTTAGGACTTTGGTGCCATTTTGTCAGTGTTAATATAAAATGCCAACTAATTAATTATCAATTTAATTTTTTAAATAAATCATTATTCCAGGAAGAGATCAGTCTGACTACTCCATGTGGAATTTAAGTATGCACCACCCTGTCATTATTTAATCATTTCTCATTATATGTTAATTATTTAAATCGATGAGGATGTTGTTCTTTTTGCCTGGAGTCTGGCCATTCCTCCCTGGGAGTTGATCATGTGGTGTTATTTAATTGTCTAAGTAATACTTCCTTGAAAATTACTGGAGTTTGGTTTCACCTTATGAAAGTTAAGTATGCAGGACCACCTTATGAAAGTTAAGTAAGCAGTACCCAGAGAATGAGAGACACTGTGTTCCCCAAAGATTACTGATCACATAATTGTAGATTTTTGACAGTCGAATGATTACACAATTTTAAAAAAAACTGTATTTTATCACATCATCAGTTTCTGAGAGCTTGCAACAAGACTGACCCATGAAGGACACAGTCACCACCGATTTTAAAAATGGAATAACTGAATAATATCTTGATCAGGGAATCTCATCTAATGAACTCTGTCGGGCTGAGAATATGACACACCACAAACAATAATTAACTCTAAGTAACTATAATAGAAAGTGGGGTACAGGACTTAATAGAGAAGAGGTGTTTATTTCATTTTGAATAAAGAGAGAAGGATTATGGTAGAGGTGATTCCTTGTATTGTTTCCATTCTAGCAATTAGGAAATTGAAGCATAGAAAACAGGTTTAAAATCCTCATCAATGGACTTGAATGGCATAATGATGCCTTCATTTTCATGCTTATGTCACTGTGGGCATGCTGTATCTTGAAAGACTCATAAATATGTAGAACTCAAAAGAAAGAGCCCTGCTTTTTTGTGAGAAACTCAGTGAGGCTGTAAGGTTCATTCATCAGTGGGTATGCTACTTTTAGCATCTGGGAGGGGCACTAGAATGTGAGAGGATGTTGGAACATAAATGTTACCTGGCAACCCTGCTTGCATTCTGTATCCTGGTATCATGGGCCAAGGACCAGAGAGCAGCGTCGAGAAAGTGTTATCATGGGACATTACAGTCTCCCAAGATAACTGTCTCCTAAAACTTTTCATTGACAGCATTTGATTCACTAACCATGTCATAGCCAAATTTCTGGAAGTTGGCCTACAGCTTTTACTGGTTACCAAATTCTGGATTACCTAATTATCAGAGAACATAGTCTGTGGAGAAACAGTTCAAAGGCTTCTGTTTATGGATGCTCTCTCTCCTAAGATGTAAGACTATGGAACAAATGATAATAAGACTCACAATTATTCATCAAAAGGTGAGTTTTCCATTGTTAACTTCCTTCAGGAAGGTGATAATCCATTTGTTAGAGTAGACTTATAACATGGTTAAATTAGGATCAGGATAAACAAATAGGCCGAATAGATGTTTATTCAGGGAGAAATAACTTACAACGTAGACAGATGAACACCAGGAAATTCAACTCAATCCTCTCCTGTCCGAGTCACGCCAGCAAGAGAGCCTTTCCTCGCTCTCCTTCTGACCTCCTTCCACAGGTCACTCCGCCCATGGCTCCACCCACAATGGGCATGGTCAGTGCCACAGAACTATCTCACTACAATTCCCATTTTAATCTAAAGAAAAGATTTAGGCTTAATACAAAACTATATACAAAACAGTAAATAACAAGTATGATCTAAGAAAAGGAAAATAGAGAACAAAATGACCTACATATCTAGTCCTAGGGTGCGGGCATAGTGGAGTTTACAATAGAGTTGTCCTAAGCTGGAAAATGTAAGTCTAGTACATAATATATCTAACTAGGAAGAGAGAATAATAGTTGTGATAGTTTAATCTTCAACCTCATCAAGACCTGAGAAGGAAATTAACAATACTAGAGTAGACAGGAAATGTGGATAAACAACTTCCAAATGGTGCAGCAAGGACAGAAACAGCAAGCCTCCTTAACAGTCACCCAAGGTCTCACAGCAATGTTGGTACACCCAGATTTGGCTAAGGCCAAGAGATCTTGACAGACCACAACAATAGCAGGGAGGTAGAATGGCTGTCTTACCCTGACTTGGCAAGGTCAAGCAGCCTTCTATATTTGTCTCCTGCAAGCACATAGGACTGCATGTCCAAATCAGTGGTCAAGATGGGGGCAATTCTTTGCCCAACAGGCCATTAGCTGAGGTGAGATTGAACTCCAGCAGGAGCAACAACAGTGTCCAACATATTTTTGGGAAAGTGTACGGTGTTATCAGGAACAACAGTGTCTCATGTCAATGGAGTACTAATGTTAAAACATTTAAATGCCATGTTCTGCATGTCTATGAAGTGATTGAAGATTAAGCATCTATATCTGACTAATCTCATAGGTACAGGAAATATGATGGAGATAATCTGTAATACTGAGGAACTACCTAAAAAGACTGATTAAAACTTCACTGAGTAAAGCAGGAACAAATACTTATCAATATAACTATTTACATATACATACATGTAAATCGCTAAAATAGAGGTCGAGTATAAGTGTCAAGACAAGAGGTAGAAATATAAAGAGCAGCAAGATAAATATCCCAAATAGTATCAATATACAAAATGTCTTGAATACAAGAAAAGTATACATACATAGAATATGGTAAAAAATAATGTGCATAAAACATTGGAAGTGGAAAGACTTAACCCAATATAACAAAATATAAACTTAATTATTGTGCCAAACCTCAGCGATCTCAGATTATATTATGAAAGAATTTAATAATAACATCTTTAAATATGTAAGCCGATGACATTTTTTTGTATCATCAATTCCTGGGCTTACTTGCCAGGTATGAAACTGTATGCTGTCATCACGCATTTTTAAAATGCCATCAGTTATTCGTCAGATAATCATACTGTCTTGCCTGATGAATTCTCTTGGCCTGACATCATCACAAGCACCTGAATCTCTGTTGTGGTGCGGCAGGACGTGAGATAATGGGCCCAATCCTGGCATAGTAGTAGTAGTCACAATTTAGATAATAGCTGAGAAGTTGGCTGCAGCAGGTGTATCACCAGCATAGCTGAGAGAAAGATGTTCTTCCGTGTTCTGAGTCGTCATCCTTTTGCCAGGACTCGGTGATGGTGCCGACCTCCTAGTGCCACTCCTTCTTCTCAAGGTAGATCACAACCGATGTGAAGATGTGGAGGAAGAGCAGGTAGTAAACACCAGACCACGATGCCGGCCTTGGTGAAGTCCTTGTACTTCTCGGAGGGCACCTTGCAACCTTCTGGACTCAATCATCCAGCATCCCTCGTACTCTGGGAGATGCATAGATCAATCAGAAAATGCTCTGCCCATGAATACAACTTTGCTAACATTCTCCCTTTCATATTTTTTCACCCTAACTGTAATCAGTGATGGCACTGTCTGTCGTTTACATAATTTAAAGAATTAAATAAGTCAGTAATAGCTTACTGTCACAATAAATAGGGGATGTAGCATTTTACTGGCAGGGAAGCATGGCCAGACTCCAGTCATGAAGGATGTCATCATCATCAAGTGAGTCAATGAATCATAAAATGTGTAGATATTGCACATTATCTCCACAAGAGGCAGCTTTACAGGTCTCTTCATGGAATGGAGGATTGTTGTCTACATGAGTATACAAATGTTTACATTATCTTGGGAATTAACACAGATTGTCAATTTAAATTCATTAATTATGTAATTAGATGATCTGTGGCACCAGATCAGGTGTCATGGAAGATATAATCATTGTTTTATCTAATTACATAATCAAATAATGAGTTCATGTAACATAATCCACTTTCCTAGGTGGCTCCAAACCAGGCTCATGAATGATGCTGTCGTGATTAATTTAAATATTATAACTACCCAATTGATATTAAGATGGTCTATAATAATTGCCTCCCACATTGCGTCACCGCAATCCACTGATCATGGATTATCTAGTGTCCTATTTTAATAAACAAATAACAACATAATGAGAGGATGAAATGGTCTGCCATGCTCCACACAATTGCCTCTCAGTTGACTCCCACATGATTGTGGGAAACTCCCAGGTTCATCCCTTATTTAATCGCAGAGCAGAGTAGGAACATGTTTAAACGCTGAACTGTCATTGTGTATGCAGGATTTTTAGAAGATATCACATATTTAATGTTGGGCGGCTGCCTCAAAAGAGATGGACTGAAATCTATCAATCGCTAAGTCTACTCTAACAAACGGATTATCACAATCCTGAAGGAAGTCAACAATGGCAAACTCACCTTTTGATGAATAAATGTGAGTCTTATTATCTTTGTGTCCATAATATTACTTGTTAGGAGAGAGAATTCATAAACAGAAGACTTTGAACTGTTTGTCCACAGACGATGTTCTCTCATGATTAGGTAATCTTGAATTTGGTAACCAGTAAAAGCTGTAGGCAAACTTCCAGAGATTTGGCTGTGACTTGGTTAGGCGAATCAAATGCTGTCATTGAAAGTTTTTGGAGATAGTTATCTTGGGAGACTGTAATGTCCCATGACAATTCTTTCTCGAAGCTGCTCTCTGGTCCTTGGCCCATGCTACCAGGATACAGAATGCAAGCAGGGTTGCCAGGCAACATTTATGAACCAACATTCTGACATATTCTAGTGCCCCTCCCACATGCTAAAAGGAGCATACCCACCGATGAACTAACCTTACAGCCTCACAGAGTTTCTCACAAACACAAAGCAGGGCTCTTTCTTTTGAGTTTTAATATATACCCATCTCTCAAACTACAAAATGCCTATAGTGACATAGGCATGGCAATGAAAGCATCATTTTGCCATTCAAGTACAATGATGAGTATTTTGAACCTGTTTTCTATGCTGCAATTTTCTAATTTCTAGAAAAGAAACAATAAAATTAATTGCCTCAACCATAATCCTTTTCCCTTTCTTGAAAATAAAATAAACTCCTCTTCATCCTCTTACCTTTAGAGGAGCTTGATCCCATGGTTTCTCAGAGTTGTGAAGATTTGCATTAGGCTGATGATTAAGGATTTTGAGCAGTGTCTTATGTTTCTTTCAGTCATTTTGGATTCCTCAATTGACTTTTCTCTATTAAGTCCTGTATCCTGCTTTCTAATATGGTTATTTAGAGTGATTAATTGTAGGTGGTGTGTCATGTTATCAGCCTGACAGAGTTCATTAGATTAGATTCCCTGATCAGGAGATTATTCAGTTATTCCATTTTTAAAATAGGTGGTCACTGTGTCCTTCATGGGTCAGTTCTGTTGCAACCTCTCAGAAACTGAAGATGCGAAACACTACAGTTTTTTTAAAATCGTGTAATCATTCGATTGTTAAAAATCTACTATTAAGTAATCAGTAATTACTGCATAAGGCAGTGTCCCCCATTCTCTGGGCACTGCTTCTGGTACCAATCTACTGCTCTGTCAATCCCACAACAGCCACATGAGGGATGACACCATCATTACTTACGCAATCAAGTAAGTTAAAAATTCGATAGTCCTCCATACTTAACTTTCAAAAGATGGAACCATACTCCAGTGATTGTCAAGGAAGTAGTACTTAAATGATTAAATAATGCCACGTGATTAACTCCCATGGAGGAATGGCCCGACTCCCGTCAAGAAGAACAACATCTTCATCGATTTAAATAATTAATATATAATGAAAAATGATTGAAAAATGACATGGTGGTGCACACTTAAATCCCACATGGAGTAGTAAGAATGATCTCTTCCTGGAATAATGATGTTTTTAAAAAATTAAATTGATAATTAATTAGTGGGCCTTTTATAGTAACACTGACGAGATGGCACCAAAGTCCCAAACCTATCGCTGATGTAAAGATCTATTTACACAGCTAAATGATGAAGTAAAGAGATGATATTACATCATCAACTCCCACAATCTGACTCCAAAAGGGACTTATGGTCCATAACATTACCTGTATTGCAAATACGTCAATTAAATGATGAATTATTACCTAATTTCCTAGTTTAACAGTTAAAGAAGCAAGTGTAGTATTAGATTATATGATGGTCTGGTACAACGGTCTCCCCAAAGGAGGCTCCAAACTCCAGTGATCACTGAATACATAATGACCGATTTTCATAATTAAATGAATAAGCACTAAACAAGTGGATGGTGATTTATGCGTGAAGCCTAAATGATTGCTCAATACTGAAGAGACATTGAGTTCTTAATCATAGATTTGAACAAAAAAATGAATGAATAAAGAGATAGTTTCTCATAATTCACCCCTAGAGAGATAACAAAATGATATCAACATTGATTTAAATAAAGAAAGGAATAAAGAAAGAATGAAATAAAGAAAGAAAGTAAGAAAGAATTCCCAAGATACTATTTAACACCAACAAGGTGGATAAAGACTCCACTCTCCCTGGAGTAGAAAAAGACAGATTTGAATAATGAAATAATCAGATAGTTAGAAGGTCTGTCACACTTGAGTCACACAAGGTGGCACCAAACTTCAGGTATCAGAGATTATATAATGAAAGAATTTAATAATAACATCTTTAAATATGTAAGCCGATGACATTTTTTTTTTGTATCATCAATTCCTGGGCTGACTTGCCAGGTATGAAACTGTATGCTGTCATCACGCATTTTTAACATGCCATCAGTTAATCGTCAGATAATCATACTGTCTTGCTGATGAATTCTGTAGGCCTGACCTCATCACAAGAGCCTGAATGTCTATTGTGGTGGGGCAGGACATGAGATAGTGGGCCCAATCCTGGCGTAGCAATAGTAGCCACAATGTTGATAACAGCTGACAAGATGGCTGCAGCAGGGGCATCAATATCATAGCTGAAGAGATGTTCTTCCGTGTTCTGAGTCGTCATCCTTTTGCCAGGTCTCTGTGATGGTGCCGACCTGCTAGTGCCACTCCTTCTTCTCATGGTAGATCACTACCGATGTGAAGATGTGGAGTAAGAACAGGTAGTCAACAGCAAGACAACAATGCAGGCCTTGGTGAAGTCATTGTACTTCTCAGAGGGCACCGTGCAACTTTCAGGACTCAATCACCCAGCATCCCTCGTACTCTGGAAGATGCACAGATCATTCAGAAAATGCTCTGCCCATGTGTACAACTTTCCTAACCTTGTCCCTGACAGATTTTTGCACCCTAACCGTAATCGGTGATGGCACTGTCTGTCATTTACATAATTTAAAGAATTAAATAAGTCACTAATAGCTAACTGTCACAATAAATAGGGGATGTAGCATTCTACTGGCAGGGAAGCATGGCCAGACTCCAGTCATGAAGGATGTCATCAAAATCAATTTTGTCAATAAAACATACAATGTGAAGATATTGCACATTATCTCCACAAGGGTGAGCTTTACAGGTCTCTTCATGGAATGGAGGATTGTTGTTTACATTACTATACAAATATTTACATTATCTTGGGGATTAACACAGATTGTCAATTTAAATTAATTAATTATGTAATTAGATGATCTGTGGCACCAGATTCTAGGTGTCATGGACAATATAATCATTGTTTTATATAATTAAATAATCAAATAATGAGTTCATTTAACATCATCCACTTCCCTAAGTTGGCTCCAAACCAGGCTCATGAATGATGCTGTCGTGATAAATTTAAATATTTTAACTACATAGTTGATATTAAGATGGTCTAATATAATTGCCTCCCACATCGCGTCAACACAATCCACTGATCATGGATTATCTAATGTCCTATTTTTATAATCAGATAACAACATAATCAGAGGATGAAATGGTCTGCCACACTCCACACAATTGACTCTGTGTTTACTCCCACATGATTGTGGGAAACTCCCCAGGATCATCCCTTATTTAATCGCAGAGCAGAGTAGTAACATGTTTCAATGCTGAACTGTCATTGTGTATGCACCGTTTTTAGAGGATATCACATATTTAATGTTGGGCGGCTGCCTCAAAAGAGATGGACTGAAATCCAATAATCACAAAGTCTACTCTAACAAATGGATTATCACCTTCCTGAAGGAAGTCATCAATGGCAAACTCACCTTTTGATGAATAATTGTGAGTCTTATTTGTCTTTTGTTACATAGTTTGACTTCTTAGGAGAGAGAGTATTCATAGACAAAGACTTTGAACTGTTTCTTCACAGACTATGTTTTCTGATGATTAGGTATTCTTGAATTTGGTAACCAGGAAAAGCTGTAGGCACACTTCCAGAGGTGTGGCTATGACTTGTTTAGGCGAATCAAATGTTGTCATTAAAAGTTTTAGGAGATAGTTACCTTGGGAGACTGTAATGTCCCATGAAAACACTTTCTCGAAGTTGCTCTCTGGTCCCTGGCCCATGAAACAGAATGCAACAGGTTTGCCAGGCAACATTTATGAACCAACATTCTGTCACATTCTAGTGCCCCTCCCACATGCTTAAAGGAGGATACCCACCGATGAGCTAACCTTACAGCCTCACAGAGTTTCTCACAAAAACAAAGCAGGGCTCTTTATTTGAGTTCTACCTATTTACCCGTCTCTCAAGGTACAAATTGCATATAGTGACATAAGCATGAATACTAAATCATCATTGTGCCATCCAAGTACAATGATGAGTATTTTAAACCTGTTTTCTATGCTTCAGTTTTCTAATTTCTAGAAAGGAAACAATACATTTAATCGCCTGTACCATATTCCTTTTCCCTTTATTGCAAATAAAATTAACTCCTCTGCATCTTTTTACCTTTAGAGGAGCTTGATCCCATGGTTTCTCAGAGTTGTTTACATTTGCATTAGGCTGATGATTAAGGATTTTCAGCAGTGTCTTATGTTTCTTTCAGTCATTTTGGATTCCTCAATTGACTTTTCTCTATTAAGTCCTGTATCCTGCTTTCTAATATGGTTATTTAGAGTTATTTATTGCTGGTGGTGTGTCATGTTAACAGCCCGACAGAGTTCATTAGATGAGATTCCCTGATCAGGAGATTATTCAGTTATTCCATTTTTAAAATCGGTGGTCACTGTGTCCTTCATGGGTCAGTTCTGTTGCAACCTCTCAGAAACTGATGATGCAAAACAGTACAGTTTTTTTTTTTTTTTTTTTTTTTAATCTTGTAATCATTCGATTGGTAAAAATCTACTATTGCGTAATCAGTAATCACTGTATAAGGCAGTGTCTCCCATTGTCTGGCCACTGCTTCTGGTACTGATCTCCTGCTTTGTCAATGCCACAGCAGCAAATGACGGATGACACCATCATTACTTACGCAATCAAATAAGTTAATAATTGGATAGTCCTCCATATTTAACTTTCAAAAGATGGAAGCAAACTCCAGTGATTGTCAAGGAAGTAGTACTTAGATAATTCAATAATGCCACTTGATTAACTGCCATGGAGTTTTGGCCCGACTCCAGTCAAGAAGAACATCTTCATCGATTTTAATAATTAATATATAATGAAAAATGATTGAAAAATAACATGGTGGTGCATACTTAAATCCAACATGGAGTAGTCAGACTGATCTCTTACTGGAATAATGATGTTTTTAAAAAATTAAATTGAAATTTAATTAGTGGGCCTTTTATATTAACACTGATGAAATGGCACCAAAGTCCTAAACCTATCGCTGATGTAAAGATCTATTTACATAGCTAAATGATGAAGTAATGAGATGCTATTACATCATCAACTCCCAAAATCTGACTCCAAACGGGACTTAGGGTCCATAACGTTACCTGTATTTGAAATAGGTAAATTAAATGATGAATTATTACTTAATTTCCTAGTTTAACAGTTAAAGAAGTAAGTGTAGTATTAGATGACGTGATGGTCTGGTACAACAGTCTCCCAAAAGGAGGCTCCAAACTCCAGTGATCACTGAATACATAATGACAGATTTTCAAAATTAAATGAATAAACATCAAACAAATGGATGGTGTTTTATGCGTGAAGCCTAAGTGATTGCTCAATACTGAAGAGACATTGAGTTCTTAATCATAGATTTGAACAAAAAAATGAATGAATAAAGAGATAGTTTCTCATAATTCACCCCTAGAGAGATAACAAAATGATATCAACATTGATTTAAATAAAGAAAGGAAGAAAGAAAGAATAAAATAAAGAAATAAAGGAAGAATTCACAAGATACAATTTAACACCAACAAGGTGGATACAGACTCCACTCTCCCTGGAGTAGAAAAAGACCGATATGAATAATGAAATAATCATATAGTTAGATGATCTGTCAGACTTGTGTCACACAAGGTGGCGCCAAACTTCAGGAATCACAGATTATATAATGAAAGAATTTAATAATTACATCTTTAAATATGTAAGCCGTTGACATTTTTTTTGTATCATCAATTCCTGGGCAGACTTGCCAGGTATGAAACTGGATGCTGTCATCACGCATTTTTAACATGCCATCAGTTAATCGTCAGATAATCATACTGTCTTGCCTGATGAATTCTGTTGGCCTGACCTCATCACAAGCGCCTGAATGTCTGTTGTGGTGGGTCAGGACGTGAGATAGTGGGCCCAATCCTGGCGTAGCTGTAGTAGCCACAATGTTGATAACAGCTGAAAAGATGGCTGCAGCAGGGGCATCAATAGCATAGCTGAGAGAGAGATGTTCTTCCGTGTTCTGAGTCGTCATCCTTTTGCCAGGACTCGGTGATGGTGCCGACCTCCTAGTGCCACTCCTTCTTCTCATGGTAGATCACAACCGATGTGAAGATGTGGAGGAAGAGCAAGTAGTCAACACCCAGACCACCATGCAGACCTTGGAAAAGTTCTTGTACTTCTCGGAGAGCACCATGCAATCTTCTGGACTCTATTCTCCAGCATTCCTAGTGGTCTGGAAGACGCATAGACATTCAATAAATGCTCTGCCCATGTCTACAAGTTTCCTAATTTGTCGCTGACAGATATCTGCAACCTACTAATAATCGGTGTTGGCATTGTCTGTCGTTTAAGTAATTTAAAGAATTAAGTAAGTCAGTGATAGCTAACTGTCCCAATAAAGAGGTGATGTAGCATTTAATTGGCTGGGAAGTATGGCCAGACTCCAGTCATGAAGACTGTCATCATCATCCATTGAAACCATGAATCATAAACTGTGATGATATTGCACATTAACGCCACAAGAGGGAGCTTGACGGGTCTCTTCATGGAATGGACAATTTTTGGTTTACATAATTACACGCAAATTTACATTATCTTGGGGATTAACACAGATTGTCAATTTAAATTCATTGATTATTTTATCAGATGATCTGTGGCACCAGATTCCAGGTGTCATGGACGATATAATCATTGCTTTGTATAATTAAATAATCAAATAATGAGTTCATGTAACATCATCCACTTCCCTAAGGTGGCTCCAAACCAGGCTCATGAACGATGCTGTTGTGATCAATTTAAATATTTTAACTATATAATTGATATTAAGATGGTCTATGATACTTGCCTCCCACATCGCGTCACCACAATCCAATGATCATGGATTATCTAATGTCCTATTTTAATAATCAAATAACAACATAATCAGAGGATGAAATGGTCTGCCATTCTCCACACAATTTTCTCTCAGTTGCCTCCCACATGATTGTGGGGAAACTCCCAGGTTCATCCCTTATTTAATCGCAGAGCAGAGTAGTAACATGTTTAAATGCTGAACTGTCATTGTGTATGCAGGGTTTTTAGAAGATATCACATATTTAATGTTGGACGGCTGCCTCGAAAGAGATGGACTGAAATCTAATAATCGCTAAGTCTACTCTAACAAACGGATTATCACCTTCCTGAAGGAAGTCAACAATGTCAAACTCACCTTTTTGATGAATAATCGTGAGTCTTATTATGTTTTGTTCCATAGTTTTACTTCTGAGGAGAGAGAGTATTCATAAACAGAAGTCTCTGAACTGTTTCTCCACAGCCTATGTCCTCTGATGAGATAATCTTGCATTTGGTAACCAGTAAAAGCTGTAGGCAAACTTCCAGAGGTATGGCTATGACTTGGTTAGGCGAATCAAATGCTGTCATGAAAAGTTTTAGGAGATAGTTATCTTGGGAGACTGTAATGTCCCAAGATAACTCTTTCTCGAAGCTGCTCTCTCGTCCTTGGACCATGCTACCAGGATACAGAATGCAAGCAGGGTTGCCAGGCTACATTTATGAACCAACATTCTGTCACATTCTAGTGCCCCTCCCACAGGCTTAAAGGAGAATACCCACCGATGAACTAACCTTACAGCCTCACTGAGTTTCTCACAAAAACAAAGCAGGGCTCTTTCTTTTGAGTTCTACACATTTACCCGTCTCTCAAGCTACAACATGCCTATAGTGACATAAGCATGAAAACGAAAGCATCATTGTGCCATTCAAGTACAATGATGCGTATTTTAAACCTGTTTTCTATGCTTCAATTTGCTATTTTCTAGAATGGAACCAATACAGTTAATCGCCTCTACCATAATCCTTTTCTCTTTATTGAAAATAAAATAAACTCCTCTTCATTCTCTTACCTTTAGAGGAGCTTAATGCCATGGTTTCTCAGAGTGGTTTAGATTTGCATTAGGCTGATGATTAAGGATTTTGAGCAGTGTCTTATGTTTCTTTCAGTCATTTTGGATTCCTCAATTGACTGTTCTCTATTAAGTCCTGTACCCCTCTTTCTAAGATGGTTATTTAGAGTTATTTATTGTTGGTGGTGTGTCATGTTATCAGGCCAACAGAGTTCATTAGATGAGATTCCCTGATCAGAAGATTATACAGTTATTCCATTTTAAAATCGGTGGTCACTGTGTCCTTCAAGGGTCAGTTCTATTGCAACCACTCAGAAACTGATGATGCGAAACAGTACAGTTTTTTAAAATCGTGTAATCATTTGATTGTTAAAAATGTACTACTACATAATCAGTAGTGTCCCCCCAATCTCTGGGCACTGCTTCTGGTACCGATCTCCTGCTGTGTCAATCCCACATGACCATCATTACTTACACAACCAAGTAAGTTAATAATTGGATAGTCCTCCATACTTAACTTTCATAAGATGGAACCAAACTCCAGTGATTGTCCAGGAAGGAGTACTTAGATTATTAAATACTGCTACGTGATTAAGTCCCATGGAGGAATGGCCCTACTCCAGTCAAGAAGAACAACATCTTCATCGATTCAAATAATTAATATATAATGAAAAATGATTGAATAATGTCATGGTGGTGCATATTTAAATCCCACATGGAGTATTTAGACTGATCTCTTCCTGGAATAATGATTTATTTATAAAATTAAATTGATAATTAATTAGCTGGCGTTTTATATTAACACTGACGAGATGGCACCAAAGTCCTAAAACTATCGCTGATGTAATGACCTACTTACAGAGCTAAATGATGAAGTAATGAGATGATGTTACTTCGTCTACTCACAAAATCTGACTCCAAAAGGGACTTAGGGTCCATAACATTACCTGTATTTCAAATACGTTAATTAAGTGATGAATTATTATTTAATTTCCTAGTTTAACAGGTAAATAAGGAAGTGTACTATTAGATGATGCTATGTTCTGGCACGATGGACTCCCCTAAGGAGGCTTAAATCTTCACTGGTAACTGAATACATAAGGACAGATTTTCATAATTCAATGAATAAACATTAAACTAGTGGATTGTGTTTTATGTGTGAAACCTAAAGATTGATCAATACTGAAGAGTCATTGAGATCTTAATCATACATTTGAACAATAAAATGAATGAATGAAAAGATAATTTCTCATAATTCACCCCTAGAGAATTAAAAAATGATATCAACATTGATTTAAATAAATAAATAATGAAACCACAAGGAGACATTTAACACCCACAAGGGGGCTCCAGACTCCACTCTTCCTGGAGTAGAAAAAGGCAGATTTAAATAATGAAAGCATCAGATTGTTAGATCGTCTGTCACACTTGAGTCACACAAGGTGGCACCACACTTCAGGGTTCACAGATTATATAATGAAACAATTTAATGATTACATCTTTACATATCTAAATCGTTGAAATTTTCGCATCATCACACCTGGGCAGACCTGCCAGATATGAAAACGGATGC
>NW_026125660.1:0-125616 GCF_943737965.1 Phodopus roborovskii | reverse complement strand
GCCGATAAGTAACAAGTAACCGGGACAGCAGTATTGTATCAAATACAGAGTCTCTGTGTGTTATTTGGGGCTGGTGGCGTGGTAGCAGGACAAGACCGGGCAGCAGGCAGAAATCGTATCGTTACATCACTCCCTTACAATAGCCACAAGCAACATAAAGTATCTTGGTGTAACGCTTACCAAACAAGTAAAAGACCTATATAATAAGAACTTTGTGACTGTAAAGAAAGAAATCAAAGAAGATACCAGAACATGGAAAAATCTGCCATGCTCTTTGGTTACATAGGATTAACATAGTAAAAATGGCAATCTTGTCAAAAGCAAATTCAAGATTCAATGCAATCCCTATTAAAACCACCACAATTCTTCACTGACCTTGAAAGGATAATAATCAACTTTATATGGAAAAACAAAAGACCCAGGATAACCAAAACAACCCTATTCAATAAAAGAACTTCAGGAGGCATCACCATTCCTGATTTAAGCTATACTACACAGAGCTATAGTTCTGAAAACAGCCTGGTATTGGCATAAAAATAGACAGGTAGACCAATGGAATCGAATTGAAAATCCTGATATTAATCCATGCACCTATGAACACCTCATTTTCACAAAACAGCCAAAATTATACAGTGGGGCAAGACAGCATCTTCAACAAATGGTGCTGGCACAATTGGATGAGGGTGTGTAGAAGACTGTGAGATGGAACCATGTCTGTCGCCATGCACAAAACTCAAGTCCAAATGGATCAAAGACCTCACAATCAACCAGCCACATTGAACCTCTTAGGAAGAGAAAGTAGGGAGGTACCCTTCAACAAATTGGTAGAGGAGACCGCTTCTAGAACATAACTCCAGGAAAACAGACACTGAAAGAAACAATTAAAAAATGGGACCTCTTCAACCTAGAAGCTTCTGTAAGGGCAAAGGACACAGCTTCCACAAGACCAAACGGCAGCCCATAGACTGGGAAAAGATTTTCACCAACCCTATATCCGACAAAGGGCTGATCTCCAAAATATACAAAGAACTCAAGAAACTAGTCAACAAAACATCAAATGACCCTATTAAAATGCGGTACAGAACTGAAGAAAGAATTTCACAGGAAATCAAAAGGTTGAAAGACACCCTAAGAAAATGCTCCACATCCTTAGCTATCAGGGAAATGCAAATCAAAACAACTTTGAGATACCATCTTAACCCTGCCAGAATGGCTAAAATTAGAAACACCAGTGATGACTTATGTTGGGAGAGGATGTGGAGAAAGTGGAACACTCCTCCTCTGCTGGTGGGAGTGCAAACCACAGCCATTTTGGAGATCAGTATGGCGGTTCCTCAGGAAAATGGGAATTAGTTTACCACAGGACCCGGCAATCCTCTCTCTTAGGCATATACCCAAAGGATTCACATCAATGCAACAAGACATCTGTTCAACCATGTTCATAGCAGCACTGTTTGTAATAGCAAGAACCTGGGAGCGACCTAGATGCCCTCAATTGAAGAATGGTTAATGAAGATGTGGCACATCTACACAATGGAATACTACTCTGCAGAAAAAAATAATGGTATCTTGAAATTGCAGGGGCAAGTAGATGGCACTTGAAGAAACCATCTTGAATGAGGTAACCCAGTCACAAAAAATAGGAACACAGTATGTACTCACTCATATATGGATTTTAGACCCAGATCAAATGATCACCAGCCTATAATTCAGCACCACCAGACGAATGTAGGCTACAAGGTATATTCTTAGAGATTCATATAAAGTCCTCACAGAACTGGTAAGGGACAAGTCCCCCAGAGCTCAGGTGAAGTCAATGGAGATAGTAGTAGGAGAAAATGAGGTGGAGAAAAGGAAAAGATGTGCAAACCTAGGAAGATTGAGCCTGGTAAGGAATAGAAGATAGGAAAAAGACAGAGACAGAGACAGAGAGAGAGAACATAAAAAAGAGGGAGCCAGTATTGGTTTGAAGATAAAATTGAACACAAAGAAAGGTCGAGAGAACTACAAGACTGCTCCCAACTAACAATCTCAGCTTCCGTGCAAAGGCTATCATAAATGCCCTTCCCAGAGAGTGAGATCCACAACTAACTTCTCCATGGAGCCCTCAATTAATGCCTGTTGAAAATAGGAGCAAACACCATTACATAAACACTGAGTCGAACTAGAACCCAGAAGCAGATGGAGAGGATAAGACCATATGGCAGAAGCACATAGAGACAGCTTATCTGAACAAGGAGGAGCTAAAGGCCACTAGACTGAGAGCTGGGAAGCCAGCATGGGACTGACTCCAGACCCCCTGAATATGGGTCTCAGCCAGAAGGACTGAGCAGTCTAAGAGACCTCAGACAGTGGAGCCAGGATGTATCCCTGGTGCACAAAAGGACTTAGGAACATATCCTCCATGGAGGGATAACTGCCTTAATCTAGAGACAGGAGAGAAGCCTCAGTCCCTACTTCACAGGACCCGCAGATCTACATGACCCCAACTGGATGGCATTCCCCTACATGTGGAATTGTGGTGGGGGGATGGGAGGGGGAGGGTGTTTAGAGTGCATGTGAGAGGGCAGAGAGGGTAAATGGGAGAGAAGGAGGGATGGAGGCCTGGGGGGGGTAGGGAGGAGGGAGGGGAGGGAGAGGGAACTGGGATTGACATGTAAAATAAAAATTAAATTAAAAAAATGCTTTGACTCCAAAATTTAAGTTGAAGGACAAGTTACTGGGGAAAAGGATTTCTAGTTTTGTTTCCACAGAAAATGAAAAGATGGGATTCCTTCTAGACTAATGTAATTTGATCAAGCCAGACTGCCTGAAATGAGTACAAGGTGATCCTACATTTAAAACAGCTGAAACGCAGCCTTACAGACTACAGCCAGGATTTCTGCATCTTCATAGAATCCCCATGACAGCGCCTCTTACCAGCAGGAAGTTGTTTGGAAAGAACGACGTCAAAAGTCCCAAATATTGTCTATAAATATTTGCTTTCATTTAAATGTGGATGTGGTTATATAATAATAATAAAAAAAAAACCCAAAACCATTCTCTTGGACTGGACAGCACAGTAGGAATGTATGGTGAGTGGGAGCTCTGTAACTAATAGAAGACAGGTCGAGACATAGAGACAGGAAGTGGCCAGGCTGGACAAATGTATTGTACACCCTATGTCATATATGCTGGGATATTTTAAAAAGAAACGGAATCCTCACATTCTCCCTACATCATCTTCCTATTAAGTGAGTGGGATTTATAAAAGTATGAATTGCAAACAAGGAAAAAAGAACACTGATTTTAGGATGTTCAGATGATATTTGTCTTCTGTAAGAATCCTTCTGTTGAGGGCTGAATGGGACACTAAGCTATGGGTACAGCAGTCTGCCACTAGTTACTTTGTTGATATGTTCCTTTAGCAGAATAATCATAGTAGACTTTCCACAATCTGGACTTATGTAATCCTGTGTTCTTGACCGTTCAGCACTATCAGATATAGGTTCCATCTCACAGAGTGAATCATAAATCCAGTCAAGAATTAGGGTCACTATTGTACCATTACACCCTGCAGGCAGTTAATGAAGCCCCAAGGTTGTGACTGGGTGATACTAATGATTGCCCTACTTCTCTGGAAGCTTGAAGAGTATCTTCCAGTTTCTGGAATGCTACTCAGGAGACACACAACTTTTATCTGAAGTTTACTAAAACACTGTACCAATGCTGGTTTCTTGTTTTTATCTTTTTCCTTTTTTTTTTTAATTTGAAACAAAATGATTTTACAAGTCAATACAATTATCTTCTCCTCACATCCTCCCCCTAATCCCCACTATACCCATCCCATCCTCTATCAGTTTCCTAGTTAGTGTGAGGCCTCCACGGGGAGTCTTCAACACACCATAAAAGAGGGAGCCATTTTAGCTTTGAAGAGAAAACTAACTTCTAGAGAAATGTCCAGAGACCTACAAGGATGTCCCCACTGTCTTAGCAACAGTGGAAAATCTACCTAAATATCTGTCCTGATAATGAGATTGATGACCAACTTATGTGCCATCATAGAGCCCCCATGCTGTAGCTGATGGAAACAAAAGTTGACACCCACAGCTAATCACTGAGCCCAACTCCTGGATTCCATATGCAGAGAGGGAGGAGGATAAGGAAATGGGGGCAACACTAGGCTACAGAACCCCACAGAGACAGCTGACCCAAACTAAGGGGAGCTAACTGATCCCCAGATTGATAACTGGGAAACCAGCATTGGACTGACTCAGACTCCCTGAACATGGGGTCTCAGTTAGAAGGCCTGGGCAGACTAAGGGACCTCTGACAGTGGAACCAGGATGGGTCGCTGGTGGACTAAAGGACTTTGGGAACACATTCCCTATAAAGAGATACTCCCTAACCTAGAGGCAAAAGGGAGGGCCTAGGCCCTACTCTAAATGACTGATTTGTTAATCCCTGCTTCAAGACATCTACCTCCCATGGAGTGGGGATGGTGGAATGGTTTGGGGCTGGGAGAAGGGGGGTAGGGCACAGGAGTGAGGGAGTGAGAGAAAGATCTGGAATAGATAGGTAAAATAAGAAAAAAATAATAAAAAGGAAAAGAATGAAAAGAAAACCCTCTAAAGGTTTACAATGTGTTTTAAAATGTACTTAGACTTTGGAGAGAGAGAAAAAAACAAATAGAAAAAAAGAGAGTAGTTGGGATGTAGTGACACACCCTTAATTCCATCTTTGGGAGGCAGAGGCAAACTCTGTGAATTCAAAGTGAACTCAGAAAGATAATTCCAGGACACGCAAAGTTACACAGCGAACCCTGACCTCAATAAATAAAAAATATTAGTAAAAAAAGAAATAGAGTAATAAAAGATGGAAAGCACACAGAGCACACAAAGATACAGTGTTGTCTTTAAATTGCACAATTGCTAAGGAACAACAATTACTAACATACACTTGATTATGAATACTGCTATATTAATCCAATTTATATATTTTAAAAATGCTTTGATTTCAAAGGTTAAGTCTAACGACAGGTTACTGGGGAAAGGATTTCTATTTTTCTTTTCACAGAATATAAAAAGCTGTTGATTCCTTCCAGACTAACATGGTTTGATCAAACAACCCCTAAAACAAGTGTCCCAGGTGATCCAATATTCAAAACAGCTGGGAAAAAGACAGCCTTGAAGAACACTGCAGTCAGTATTTCTGTGTCTTAGCATTCCCCAAGACAGCACCCCCTACCAGCAGGAAGCAGTGTGCAAAGAATGTCTCACAAATTCCCAAATATTTTCTATAAATGTTTATTTTTATTTAAAAAGGGTTGGTATAAATGGTTAATGATCACCACCAATCTCTTTTTATAGGTAAAGAGGGGAATCTGGCATAGAAATAAATACATTGTTTGGAATAGATTTTCATTTATTGATGCAGATTTAAAGTCAATTTTGTAATATATATATATATATACATATATATATATACATATATATATATATTTCTCCTCTTGTTTATGTATTGTGTTTATATAGTTCAATTAAAAATGTGATGTATACTTTAGTACAGATTTTAGATAGTTATCTATAATAGTCAAAACATAGTGTTAGTTAGGTTTTCTAGATATAGAGAGATATATTTGAGGTGGATAGGCAGGCATTCTTCAAACCTTTCAAAGACCTACAGAATATGGCATTTAAAATGGTTTAGGGATTTTCTTAACAGTGAGGCATCACTGCTCCTAGCAATACCACCTGAGTCAGAAAGGAAGATGGACATCCAAGAAACTTGTTAAGGTGTTTACTCCCAGTATGGCAAAACTAGCCATTTGAGCAACATACTGCTCTTGTCTGGACAGTGTGACTCACAGAAATGTGACAGCTAATACAATATGGACAGTGCTACAGGGTTCCTGCTTCATGGAAGATTCTCCAGACAGTATACAAGACAAAGAGAAAGTGACTGACAAGACATTTTGAAGTTTCATATTTTGCTGAGGAGTCTGCTAGACACATTATGATCTATAGGCTAAAGATATGATTATTTCCGAAGACCTTTGGGTGACTGACCAGGCAGTGAGTTGTCTCTAGCATTTTTTGAGTTTATATATTATCCATCTATGGTTTTTAATGGAGGTGAAGAAAGATAGTTATGGTTATAGATTTCCTTACTTAGGATTAATGATACGTTACATGTAAGACTTTAGACTCACAAAGATAGGATAGATAATGCAAAAATATTTTCGTTATAACTTGCTAAATGTCAATGGACTAGATATTGTTAGCAATAGTTATTATTTGATAACTGTTTTGTTATATATTTTACTATGTTAAAGTTAAAACTGTCTTTTTATTTTAGAAAAGGGGAGATAATGATAGATGTTATTTGGTAAATATGTTTTTCTTACTGGTCAATGAATAAAGCACTGTTGGAAAACAGGAAAGCACTATAGGTGGGACTAGGAAACAAGGAAGATAAGGGGGCAGGAAGGGAGGATACTCAAGATGTAGAGACTTGAAAGAGCAGAGGTCTGAACCCTCTCTTCGGTATGATAAGACCACTTGGAAACACTTAGATTAATAGAAACGGGGTAATATTTAAGACAGAGGTAAGGAATAAGAAACATTAGTAACTGGCCAAACGCTTTGTACAAAAAAAAAAAAAAAAAAAAAAAAAAAAAAAAAATTGTGACCTGCTGCACATTCTGTATGTTGGTTATGTGAGATTATTGGATGTGTCTGAAGATTTTTAGATCCTGTAGCCTGCTAGCTGTTCTGTCAGTTACTGAAAATGGATTGTTGAAATATTTAATGTTAATTTCAAACACATATTACTTAAACATCAATGAAATTAGGAGGTTGTAATGACAAGGAAATGAAGAAGTGTGTCTTGAGAGAAGGACTGCATTTGCATTTCCAAGTCTTGCACACTTACTCAGGATGTCATACTTGTTGAGTTTTATCTTCCTGAGCCTGCTGCATTTGGTTTAATAGAAGTGATACAGACTTATTGTAGCTCTCATTTTGATCTGAGCAGAAAATGAATTCAGACTTCATTATGGTTTTTGAAGATAGGGATTCTCTCTGTAGCTCTGGCTATCCTGAAACTCACTATGTAGGCCAAAGGAGCGCTTAACTATTAATGCTAGTTTTTGTTAAATAGAAATTATTTTATATTTTTGAAATTCTCAAATTTTGTGTGCTTTTCATAAGTAAGTTGTGATGCCAACTTTTCTTTCTTTTTGTCTTTTTTTCCCATGGTCTGTACTATGGCTTGCTTTTTTATGAATCGTTTCCCTATTGCTTTTGTATGTGATTATTACTGACAATCTTTTCAGAGATTTTGGCCAATGTAGATTTCCTTGTTTATGTTTAGTAGAGGTTGTTTTCTTTTTTGTCATAATTTTACCATCTTGCAATAAAATACTAGTAGTCAAAGAGTGTGAACAATATACAGATTTTCTGGAGCTATAAAGTCACCTTATTGTCTGAAATAAATCGTTTTTCTCTTCCAGATAAACTGATAAAGGTGGTGTACATTCAGCCATGCACTGAAGCAGCATGCGTTTTGGATTCCAAACAGAGCACAGGTCTGTCTGTTCATAGTCCTGCTGTAGAAAAAATAATTTGATGTTGTGCTCTGCACTTCCAGAAGGCATTACACAGCAAAGAAGAAGAAGGTGTATATATGTATGGTGTAATTTTGTAAATATGGTTTCACAATTGAAAAAAAGCATTAGAGGTTTTCTTAATTTTATTTTAGGCCTCATTAGAGATTTTGTGGCTTTCTGAGGTATTACTCATTTGCAAAGCAATGTGGTAGTATAAAATTATAAATATGTGTTGCCAGGGACCAAACATGAGGTTCTTAATTTTGGCTGTGTTGATATACAAAAAAAAAAAAAAAAAAAAAAAAGAAATCATAGCTCTTGTATCAAAGGGAATGAGATTCTAGAAGCAAATTTGAGTGACCATAGCCCAGGAACACATAGTAGTTACCCCAAATTACATGTTTCAATGTAGAAACAGTTTCATAAATAAATTTATAGCAATGAAAAATAGAAATCCATAAATCAAGACACCTTGTAAACACATTGTTGAAAACAACATGGAGGTACTTACAGCAAGTAGAGTGGTGCTCTGCTATACGCTTCCAATACCATCTGAAGATATTTTTAGTTTCTGGTTTGTTGGAAGTCAGTAGTCTGCTACCTTCATAAAATTAAAAAAAAAATTAAAATTGTATTATCTATTAATCACAGAATATTAGTCCAATATAGAGGTAGACAATGACTGGTTATTCTAGGGACTAAAGCTCATCAAAATAAGGGGATTAATCTCTTGACCTGTAACATTACAGCTTCTCCCCATCACTGCTTTCCTAATCAATCTGTCTGCACACACAGCTTCTTTCCAGTAAGCCACTTTGACAGCTACATATTGGAGTCATATGGACAAGAGAACTTTGAAAATGAGGGATACCTTGGTCCTGCCCTTACCAATTCAGATTTTTTGGGCTGGGATGTGTCCTGGGAATCCACTGGAATCCTTTTTAAGCTCCTTCTGTTATTCTGAGTAGGCAGGGTTGATAATTGTCCGAGTTGTTGCCTTAAGTGCCTATGCATATTAGAAACAACAAATAGCATAGAGAGGGTACCTAATTAGTTATCCTAAAGGCAGGTGGAACTGGGCTTGGATGTAAAATGAAAAAAAATTAATTTTTAAATTAAAAATATCCCACAGGAAGTCCCAGATTGCCAAGGTACCTTGTTTATTCCCAAAATCTTTAGGTTGGTCAGGTAAACAGTTATAAAACACATCAACTCTATTTCTTATTTTAAACACTGAAAACTAAGTTAGTACAACTGACTCGAATCACTGCTTCCTTCTCTGCTTAGTGGAATTTGGAAAGGCAAGGGAGTGGTGTGATTCAGTCTCTGAACTGTGTATTCTGCTAAAGCTCAGTCCAGTTCTATCTTGAGTAATCTGAAAAATGGTATAAAGCCATATATACTGTTTTCAAGGCCAAGGTAAAAAGGAAAAGTTAGCTGACAGTAACTTAGACACTGTGGTGGTTTGAATTAGAATGGCACCCCATAGGCAGTGTCATTATTTGAAGTGTTAGGAGATGTGGACTGTTGAGGTGGATGTGGCCTTGCTGGAAGAACTATGTCTCTGGGGGTTGGCTATGAGGTTTCAGAAGCCAAAGCCAGAGACAAGAGTCTCTCTTTTTCTGTTGCCTGGGGATCCATATAAAGAAATTTCAGCTAGTACTCTTCCATCATGTCTACCAGAATGCTGCCATGCTTTTCACCATGAAGACAATGGTCTAAAACTTTGAAACTGTAAGCAAGTCCCAATCAAATGTTTTAGTTTATATGAGTTGCCTCGTCAAGCTTCTATGTATTCAACTTCAGAGATTACCTGTGAAATCACCATTGTTAAACTTAACTGATCAGAGTGGCTAAACAAACTAAAGCAATTTGTAATAAATGATGAAAATGCTTTGTTATTCTTTAAAAAAAAAAAAACAGAGTTGCCGTGTTCATGGTGTCTCTTCATAGCAATAGAACACTGACTAAGACAGACACACTTTGCTAGTACTAAAAACAATGCATCTCTTGGCATTTCGTAAACTACAAAACACAGCTGTACAGAATTCCATCCTAACAAGCCACCTGAAGTCCCACCAAGAAGATGGCTAGTAGTATAGTTTCCATCATCCTTCTATTCGAATGACATCTTTTGAAATTTTATATTCAGTTTTATGTTTAACATGGGGAATCAGTGTCACAATGTGAATGTGGAGATCAGAGGACAGCTATAAAGACTTAGTTCTCTCCTTCATTATGGTGTTCTAGAGGCTGGATACAGGTCATCTGGAGTGGAGGCAAGTGCATTTACTGACAGAATCATCATAACAGAAACATCATTTTAATAATTACTTTTAAAGTCATGTATTATGTATCAAAGTTATCATTTTAGCCACCAAAAGGCTATATACTAAATTCCTTACTGTTTAATGCATTCCTAAAGGCATGTAATGCTACTACCCCTTGCAAGGAAAAGAAAAAGGAAAACAAACAAACAAACATCAACAACAACAAAAAACCTATACACAAGCGTAGTGGTTAAGTGAGATGCTCAAGGTTTCAAAACCACACAAAGAAAACTAAGTACCTGAACTTAAATTTCTATAACTACAAAAGTTTTTTTCTGCTAAATTGTGCTTCCTATCAATTTCACAATGAAGGACCAAGAAAGGCTATGAATGAATTTTTCATTCACCAGTTTAATAATGTCAACAAGTGAGTGTGAGGGACAGACTGAAAACTGCAATCCTTTTCACAGTGTGCCATCTAGACCCCACTTTTCTTCAAGAACAAATCTACAAATTAAAGAGTTTGTAAAGCTGGGAAAGGATAAACAAACCTGTTATCTGGCACTAAAGAATCATATGCAGGTAAGCCTTGAGTTAAAAGTCAGCCTACATAAAGATGTAGAGGCTTTTCTAGCAAAGACAGTATATAGAAAAATACTCCCCATTGCAGTCTGGAAGGGGGAACAAAGTCTAGGAGACACCATTTATACACCATACAATCTCCATTTAGTGAAGCAGGTAAAATTCTAAGAAAGGCTAAAACAAATGCATGTATTGTCTCATGTTATCAGTCCAGGGAAGGAAAGCAACTGGTGTCCTGGTCACCCGATTTTGTAGGCAATTATGTAACTCCCTATTAATTTCCAACTTTTGGCAACATCCTGTTCCTCACCACACCCAGCCAGGAAAGGAAAATTAAGCAAAAGAATTGTGAGTTCAGGATTCCTGTGATTTAATAATAGTTTCCCTTAGTTTCATCAGGAAAACAAAGCTGGATTTCAAGTAAAGAAATCTCAAACAAGCCAGAAAACCCAGGCAATACTTCTGCAGGTTATTCACACAGAAAACAAAGCAAAATATCATCCCTAGTTTTTCTCAAAGAAAACTTTCAAACTTAACAGATGCCCAAGTGCAACAACTGAAATTAAGTTGAAATGACATGTCTGACATGGTCACTGTGTTTCAATATGAATGACGGAATACATAAGCTAAGTTTCATTTGGGGACTAAAACTAATTATCATCACAGCATATCTGCAATCAACCAAATGCAGTGGAATGAATCCATGCAAAACTTAAGAAGGCAAGGGCTTAATGTGCTTAATGCAGTTTTTAATACCCCAGACATGAAGGTGTACAAATGTGACACAGATTTATCTCTATGTGACTCAACTCATCTGAACTCTTTACAGACAATGACCTTACAAGGACTGAAGCAGTTTCCTGACCTGGGCCATCCAAAGAATTAAAAAAAAAAAAAATTAATAAGCTACTTCTGGAAATAAAAGGGGGTAAGGGGGTGAGGTAGTAACCAAAAAAGGCACATCTCTTTGCAATGCCCTCTCAAAATTACTTCACTGTGGAGTGGAGATCCAAACAGTGAACAGAAAGTATTGCTCAGTCTAATTTTCATTGTGAACTCCTGAATTCTCACTAGGGTCCAGTAAGTTAAGGTGAGGTAAACGTCCCATTGCAAGATGGGATGTGAATGGACATTACAGTTTTTCAAGGTGAACATAATTGAGGGTTTCCCCATCAATAGTTTTATGTGTCTTGCAAGTTCTATTTACTCTTTAAGGTCTGCAAGTCAAGCCGCTCCCCTATGGCTTGGTAGCTGATTAGAAAGAGATCCACAGATCTTTGCTGCATCCCACGGAGAAAACTTGGAAAAGCCCCTGAAGTTCCATGGTGTTTTCCCTGCTCAATTGCCCCAGGGATCTCATTCTGGGCCACAGACTGTCCAGGCAGGGAGCCTCACTGAACAGTCTTCCCTTAGAAGAAATCCTCAGCAGGAGACACAGAAGCAGGCAGCCTGAGAATGTGGATGTGAGGAGGCTGGGATCAGTGCCAGGACAAACTCCCAGGGAGTCTGATGTTATGCAGGAGGGTCACCCATCCTTGTCACACCCTGGGGCTCTCTCCTCAGAATTCCAAACTGCCCTCAACTCCCTCAATTAGGTCATGCTCTCACCATGTGGCTTCCAGGGCTCCCAGGGACTTATCTCCTTGAGAGTAGAGAAGAAAATACAAGGCCCCTCCCTTGGAAGCCACTGGGGCAAGAAGAAAGTATCTCTGTGTAGATGGGAAAGAAACACTGACCTGTACACAGCCCTGCCCACCTGCGCATGTGCTGCCTGAGGACCAGTAGTAGGCGGGGCAACAGACCAATGCTACGAATTACTATTGGATGACTTGGCTGCACATCAGGCTGTGTAAGACTAATAGAAAGGCTTGCAACTGTTGACTCAGGAGCTAGGTTGACATCAACTGTGATCAAAGTTGGGTGGCAGGCAACAGCTGCTGGGGAAATGCCCACCCATATTCTCCTACCCCCACCATCTCCTGGAGTTGCCCTTCCTCAGTGCTTCTGGTGCTTAAGTAATTACTAGCGTTTACCACACATTGACAAAATTTACCCTTGTGTTTCTTGTCCAACCAAGAAATGGAGTCTTCTTAGTGTCCAAGGTGGAGCAATGCCAGTTACACAAGAAGGGCTTTGGATGGGTGGCTGGCCCATTGACAGGATGAAGAGTATGACAGTGTATCTTGTGACTTTGAGCTACTATATCACCATGAAGCCATTGTCTTAAAGTCACTCTGGATTTCAGAAATTATCTACTGGCTTCAGAGAAACAAAGTATGGATATGTGTCTATTTTGACTCGAGTCTATATTAATTGGTACGAGAACCTCTAATTGTTACTTATTGTAATGTGGTATTGAGGGATAACAGGCCTATCATGCCAAACCATTTTGACTGATGTTATTTATTTAGTGTATATAAAGCTGAAAAGTCCCTGGTTGTTATAAATGTCAAGAAATGAACATTAGGTTTTCTGTGCTGCCACAGAAAATCTGACGGTTCTCTGATGGTTCATTAGATAATGATGCACACCAAGCCAGGTGATTTGAATTGTATCTAGAAAGGAAGGAAAAGGAAATGAAAGAAAGACGAAGGGGATTGAAAACAAAGAAAAAGGAGGAAGAATAAATCTGTTTTTCCATTCTGGGTGCCCTATATACACTTTCCTGGAGTTCCAAGGCACAGACAGGGTGGGGCTGAATTTACCAGGTGCTTTCCATAGTGAGGCTTTAAGGGTTTTTTTTTTTTTTCCTTTGAGTTAGTGGCTTGAGTGGTTTGGTGCAATGGCTGTAATTCTAGTGACCAGCCCAATCCCTTTCTCCCTTTCTCCCCAGGAATCCACTCCAGGTAGAACAGAAGCAACTAGCTGCACTTCAGTAAGTACTGGCCCGGAATTAACTTGGCAGTGAGCTTGTTCTGAGACTTCTCTGACTCATAACTGTGAGGGTAAGTCAGAGCACCAAGCCCCAGCCATTCCCTCTTTTACTTTTTCTCTGAGCTCATTCACTAGGTTTGGGTTGTTAATTGTCATCAGTCATAACTGATTATGTGTGAAACTTGGAAGTTAAAGACAATAGAAGGTCAAGGATAAAGCTTCTGTTAGATTTACTACTCATTGTGTGATTTTCCTTGGCTGAGTAAAAAGGCTTGAAGAAAGGATAGAGAAGTAGTAGTGGTGAAGAGAGAAAGGAAAGGAGAAAGAAAAAAAGAAAAGTATTCTATGGGCCCAAGTTAAAGGCCATTTCTTCCACACTTTTACATTTTTTTCAAGCTCAGGAAAAGCCTGTCTTAGATAAATAATGAAAATAATAATAGAAAGATACAAGAGAAAGAGAACAGATGTCAGATTCATAATATTTGAATAATTGTGTATTCATAGGCAAGTTGAGACAGGGTGCCACATAGCCCAGGATTGCTTAACTTAGGCTGTAGTTCTGGATAACCTAGAACTTCTGATTGTCCTGATCCTACATCTTGAGTGCTGGGATTCTAAGCAAGAATCATCACAACTGGTTTCATAGAGTTACTTAATAGAAGGCTTTGTCGATGTTATAAAAGCACTCTACCAAATGAACTACATTCCCAGCCCCTCACAACAAGTTGGTTAACCACTCTATGTGTATTTTGTCATTACTACCGTAAGAGAGCAACAATTATATTTACCCACAGGGTTGAAAGTATGGTTAGAAAAATTACAACATTTAATACTAGGCATATTAGAAAGTATTTAACACAGTAGATGTGAATACAGGTAGTAAGCCTTACTACCATTTTTATTAAGATTCCCTTTGAAGCAGTGACATTGTAGCTTCACACAGCAGACTAAAGATGAAAACACCATGCTTCTGAATGATAGCAGATCCTTCCAGGTTCCTCTTGAGTAGAGATTGCAGTGTATGTGGTACCATGGTAGTTGGATCCCAAGGATTCACTTAGGCTATGACAATACATAAACCAGTCAATATAGCAAAGAAATAGGAAATAAACCTGGGTCCTGCATAAGGAAAAGATAGGAGAGACAAGGGACTCTGTACCAGGCCCAGCAGTTCACCCATTTACTAAGGGAATTCCCTCAAGTAAAGAGTTTAAAGAACTGCACTTGGTTCTCCTTTCTGTATCCATGTTTGTTGTGACAATTAACAGAAATCCCAGGAATAAAGTGTCTATCTCACATAAGTATTATCAAAATATCACTTCAGGTTTGGATGCTTTGGCTCCTGACTGTAATCCCAGCACTTGAACAACTGTGGTAGCTTGGCAACACAGTGAGTTCCAGGCCAGCCTGGGCTAAACAGTAAGACCCTGTCTCAAAAATAAAAAATAAAAAGTAAAAACATGACAAAATAAACAACAAACCAAAAGACCCTCTATGTTAAAGAAAGAAAATTGAAATATATCAAGTTCAGGTGGAGTATGACATATAATTGGAAGCAATATCATACTGCCGGTTTCAAGTCTGAGTTCCACTACTGTCTGCCTTGTTTTCTCATCTGCAAAATTGGTAGAATAACTTCTATGATAATCTATACTTATCGCATGAATTTTAAAAGAAATAAATCTGAATAAACATTCTCAAAATATGGTCTAATAAACTATTAATATTTGTTATACATAGATAAACAAATCATTGTTGAAACAAGAAGAGAGATGAGAAGTGTGCATGCAGTGAGATTATCTCTATCAGAAAAACTCTGAGAATCTTAATTTAAAAAGGAGAAAAGATTTGCATTATCTGATGGTTGTGCAGGTTTCATGGACGGTTACTTGGTCCTGTTGCTATGGTTCTATGGTGGGACAAGCCACCATGCAAGGAGAATGTGGTAAAGCAGAGCTGCTCATTCTCTGGTGCATGGAAAAAAGAGGTGGCTTTGTAACAGGATCCCTCTCCTAAATGTTCCCAATGTTGTACCAACAGCTGGAAGACAACTGTTCAAAGTGTGGATGGACCCTGTGGAGACATCCCTGAAACACCCAGAAACAGAGCCTAAATGGAGAAAATAGCTCTCAGAGGAAATAAGGGAAAGTGCAACAAAGGACTACACCAGATGTCATTATCTAAGCTGCAAACACACCCACTAATGAAAACATCTTGTCTCCCCCCCTCTCTCTGTGTGTGTCTCTCTCTGCCTCTCTCTCTTCCTCTCTCTCATTCTCTCTGACACACACACACACACACACACACACACACACACACACACACACTGAGACAAAGAGAAAGGGAGGGGGAGAGAGAAATAGAAAAAGAAATCCCCCAGAAATCATATGAATCATATGTCAATAGAAAATGAAGAAGAGATCACAATGAATGAACAGTTGAATTTGACTATTGGGTGTTTCAATTGAGCTCTAAAACACTGCTATGCATCCCCTAGGTATTAAAAATTCCTAGGGGTGCACACAGCTTCGTTAAATCATGTTGAAGTTATTGGACATAATGTTCTCTTCAAGGCTCAAATCTGTCACCTCAAACTTCGTCTTCTCTAAGGCCGCCCACATCAGTGGTCATCCAGTCAGCTCCATGATTAATGGGACATATATATCACACCCTTTCCACAAGGCTCAAATGCCATCATGGGAAATGGGGCAGATTGATTGTACCAGCCAGAGGTTGGGGAGGATTAGAGGAAACAATATCATCTGGCCATGACTATTATCAGCTGTGGTCACTTGTATAGTATCAAGCCAGTCAAGATTCATGAATGGAGTGGGGTGCATGAGCCCCTACTCATAAATGATGAGCAAAGGAGGAATAATGGCTTCTGGGAAAGGGAGAGTTGGTTTTATTTCAGCATCTGAAGGAGACACAAATCTGGAATCAGAGATGTAGGGGCAGATTTGGGGAGAACAAATTGGAGGAGTTGGGGATGAAAATGATCAAAATGCATTGCATGAAAGTCCCAAGAAATAAGTAAAAGTATTTTGAAGTATATTCACTTAATTGTTGATGTAAAGAAGGTTTTTCCCTTGCTTGTTTTCACTTGATGGTGTAGACATCTCCTGGGGATTGCACTTTGGTTTTGAGGTGTACCACCTTTGTCAGAAACAAATGGAACTGTAGATGTTTTTTCCACTCATGATGTGAGGAGCTGTGACTTAGGGTGTTGACAAATGCAGTAGGTATTCACTTTGTAAACCTAGAAGGAGTGGGTTCTGGCAAGAGCAAGTTTGTTTTTATAAGTTCTTTCACATTCTCTAGTCCAGAGCCCCACTGCAGGCTAGTGTTGGAGAATATTTCGAAGCATAGTTGAGAAGCGGTTGCTGTTCATGATTCATAGTCTGTTCCTTTGCTTCTTGGTCCTTTGTCCCCAAAAAAAGGATCTCTGTATGGAAGTCTGTGTTGGCTCTGGCTTGAATGTTTATAAAAACTAGTCTGTATCATTGAGAGCCGAGTCTGAAGGCTAAGCATCCCTGGAATAGGTGTGCAGAGTTCTTGGGGCTGGTGAGGTTTTGTTGCAGGGAGACTTAAGACTGCTAAAACTGAAGGTTTTAGCTTAAGCTGCCTCTCTCCCCACAGACTAGTGAGGCATTTGTGGCCCTGCTATTCTCAGGCAAGGGTGGAACTCTTATGAGATATTTAACAAAGTGCTTTTTGTGTTAGTAGAGTTTCTGTAACCTAGGACTGAGGATGTGACTTGGTAACAGAATGCATACCTAGCACACATGAGTCCCTGGGTTCATCACTAGCACCATAAAAAACAAACAAATTTTGAATGGCAAGTCTGATTTTGTGCTATAAAACAGTCTTCCCCAGGCAGCTGAGCCTCCTCTTCTGGAAGGGAAGGCTGGTCAAATCCCTGGAAGACTTCTGTATGATCAGAGTACAGAACTCCACTGGTGACATCATACACCTTATCTTCTGAGGAGATGGCTGACATGTTGTTGCCATGGAAGGCAAATATAGACCTCTAGTGCTTAAAAGGTGTCTGAACAACATCAAAGTGAGATGTAGCTATGGTCTTCTGTGGGGCTTTGTTATAGTCGTTGGTACTGTTTGTAGTATCACATTCCCCAATTAATAATGTATGTCTTACTACTAGATTAGCAGCTTACTATCATTAGTTACGCTGTCTTTTTTTCATACATTAGCCTATTTTTAGTTCACAGCAGTTGCCAATGAATAAGCCTGTGGCTTTTCTCTTCCAGGTCGCATGAAAATCCTGATCCCACTTCTGACACCATATATGGATCAGGATAAACAAATAGGCTGAATAGATGTTTATTCAGGGAGAAATAACTTACGACAGAGACAGATAACACCAGCAGGTTCCTGGTCTCAAGGATGCCTCCAGATGCTCTCCTGTCTGTGTCCCATCAGTAAGAGAGCATTTCCAGCCACTGCCTCAGACCTAGTTCCCCAAGTCAGTTCTGCCCCTGGCTTGTTCAGTGCTACAGATGCTGACAAAGTGAGTATCTCACTACACATAAAATATCTTGAGGTAACACTTACCAAACAAGTGAAAGACCTATATAGTAATAACTTTGTGTTTTTAAATAAAGAATTTAAAGAAGATACCAAAAAAAAAAAAAAAAAAATGGAAAGATCTCCCACGCTTTTGGATAGGTAGGATAAACATAGTAAAAATAGCAATCTTGCCAAAAGCAATCTACAGATTCAATGCAATCTCCATCAAAATCCCAGCAAAATCCTTCACTGACCTTGAAAGAATAATACTCAACTTAATATGGAAAAACAAAAGACCCAGGATAACCAAATAAACATTGTACAATAAGGGAACTTCTGGAGGCATCGTCATGACCAACTTCAAGCTCTAATATAGAGCTACAGTCCTGAAAACAGCTTGGTATTGCCACAAAAAATAGACAGGTAGACAAATATAATTGAATTGAAAATCCTGATATTTACCCACACACCTACAAACACCTGATTTTTGACAAAACTGCTAAAAGTGTACAATGGTGCTGGCATGATGGTTTGTAGAAGTTTGCAGATAGACCCATGTCTATCACCATGCACAAAACTTAAGTCCAAATAGATCAAAGACCTCAACATAAATCCAGCCACACTGAACCTCTTAAAAGGGAAAGTGGAAGGTACCCTTGAACAAATTGGTACAGGAGAATGCTTCTTGAACATAACACCAGTAGCACAGAAAATGAGATCAACAATTAATAAATAGAATTTCCTCAAGCTGAGAAACTTCTGTAAGGCAAATGATATAGTCAGCAAGGACAAACGGCAGCCCATAGACTGGAAAAAGATCTTCACCATCCCCACATCTGACAGAGGACTGCTCTCCAAAATATACAAAGAACTCAAGAAACCAATCACTATCCCTGTGTCCTACTGGGCACACTGCTCCACTGCTCTGGTTGAACATAGGGCCAGAGTGTGTCCAACAACCCCTCCACCTCCATGGAACCTCTTGGGTCCCTGCTGAGCTCATAAGACCTGCCTATCCATAAGGGACCACACTGAGGCCATGCCCACCTGATCTTTGAACCCCATTCCTGGCCCCTCTGCTAGAGGAGAGACCTCCAAGTGAGTTGAGACCATCCAGAGTTACAGACATCGAACTCCTGATCCAAATATACCCACAAGGAAAGTAGGGTAGAAAGAGAAAGACTCCAACTGCACCCACCTGAAGAAGAAATGGGAAGAAGGCAATACAAGAAAACACCCAACAACAGAGAGAAAAGCATGACATCCCCAGAATTTAGGGACCCTATACCAACTAGAAAGCAGATGAAACAGAAGAGAATGACTTAAAGAATAACTTCATAAAAATGATAGAGGCCCTCAAAGGTGATATTAGAAAATCCTTAAGGAAATGGAAAGAAAAACAAAACAAAACAAAACCAAAAAAAAAAAAAAAACCAAAAACAAAAATTTGGAGGAAATAGAGGAAAAGACCTAGCAAAAAAATGCAAGAAATAAACAAATCTCTTAAAGAAAGTAAGAAAAGCTAAGAAAACAATGCAAAGATGAAGCAAATAATTCAAATAGTTCAAGAATTAAAAACTGGAATAGAGACAATAAAGAAAACACAAACTGAGGTAAAGCTAGAAATAGAAAAACTGGGCAAACGATCAGGAACTACAGATGCAAGCATAACTAACAGAATACAAGAGATTGCAAAGAGAATCTCAGGTGCTGAAGATAAACTAGAGGAAATAGATTCATCGACCACAGAAAATATTAAACCCAACAAATTCTTAACACAAAACATCCAGGAAATTCTCATTTTACATATTGATCCCAGTTCTCTCTCCTGCCCTCCCATCTCATCCTCCCCCAACTACACAGGTAGGGATCATCATAAATCTGTCAAGTCATTTGGAGTAGGGTTTAGGCCCTCCCTCCTGCCTCTAGGCTAAGAGAGTATCCCTCCATGGGGAATGTGCTCCCAAAGTCCTTTCCTGCACCAGGTATACATCCTGGTTCAGTCATAAGAGGTCCCTTATACTACCTAGGCCTTCAAACGGAGACCCATGTTCATGAGGTCTGAGTCATTTCAATGCTGGTTTCTCACTATCATTCCAGGGGTCCATGAGCTCCCCCTTGTTCAGGTCAGCTATCTCTGTGGGTTTCTCATGCCTGATTTTGACTCCTTTCTTTTCTTTTTTTTTTTCTTTTTTCTTATTTTATATACAGACTCAAATTCCCTCCCTCTGTCCCTGCTCCCTCCCCTGTCCCTGACCACCCTCCAATCTTGCCCCACCCCTCGCACTCCACAGGGAGGGTGATGCCTTGCAGGAGGGGTCAACAAAATCTGTCAAGTCATTTGAGTAGGGACTAGGTCCTCCCTCTTGCCTTTTGGTTAAGAAAGTATCCCTCCATGGGGAATGTGTTCCCAAAGTCCTTTGTGCACCAGAGATAAATCCTGGTACCACTGTCAGAGGTCCCTTAGACTGCCCAGGCCTTCTAACTGAGACCCATGTTCAGAAGGTCTGAGTTGATCCAATGCTGGATTCCCAGCTATCAGCCCAGTAGCTCCTCCTGGCTCATGTCAGCTGTCTTTGTGGGTTCTGTAGCCTGGTTTTGTCCTCCTCTCTGCATCTGGATTCCAATTCGGCTCAGTGTTTAGTTGGGGGTGTCTGCTTCTGTTTTCATCTCCTACCAGCTGAGGGCTCTATGATGGCTTACAAGTTAGTAATCAATCTTATTCTCAGGGAAGGGCATTTAAGGTAGCCTGCCACTGTTACTCAGAATGTTAGTTGTCAACATCCTTATAGGTCTCTGGACATTTCTCTGGAGGCACTTTTCTCTTCAAATATAATGGCTTTCTCTCTTATGGTATCCCATTTTTTGCTCTTGTCTATTGGTCCCCTGACTCAATGATGGAAACAGGAGGAAACACCCACAGCTAAACACTGAGCCAAACTTCTGGAATCCAGTTACAGAGAGGGGAAGAGTGGTAAGAAATAAAACTTGTGTGTTTATAACTGATACTGTATTGAAAGCAAAAAAAGAAGCAGTTAGCTCAGGATTTTTCATTTCTTGAAATGATCTTTTACTGATTTTATTGCTCAAGAGTGCATAGAACAATATGGGTATATTTCTTAATAATTTGGTTCTTGTGACCAATTCCTGACAGCATGTCTATAGAGTACCATATACAAGGTATAGCTATAATCCTGACAGTGTGGATACACGATGGATACTGATTTCATCATAAAGTGTGTATTCATGGAATAAGTTATGCTATCCATACTCAAGGCCGCCAATGGCCTGTGTGTGATGGTTGGCAGGGAACTAACTATGTTGCCATGCTGCATTGATTTTGTAAAGATCCATCTATACATATGATCTCTGAGTATATGAGTGACACCACACCTGAATAAAGATCTTGGAGTCAAGTGTGAAGAGAGGCAAATTCTTTTTTATTCATAAAAAAACATTTTTATCAAAAGTGGCTTTAACATGGCAGTAAATAAAACAGTGAATAGCCTTAAAAAATTTATGAAAAACAATAACAAGAACAAAAGCCATGAAAATAGCAAAACTATAACAAAAAAGCAAAGATGTAAAGCAAAACTAAAGGAAAAATTGACATGAGCAGCATTCTCTTGCTATAGTTTGAAAGGCACAGACCTACAGCCTGTGGATGGCCTTGCAGGGAACTCACCAGTGTTAGCAGGTTTTACAAGATGAGTCTATCAGTTGCTCTCTTGCATCACAGGAGTTCTGTCCTTGCTGGGCATGTGGTTTAGCAGGTGGCTCTTGCTCTAGCACCTTTTTCTGCAAGTGGCCCTCATCCTGGGCTGGGTTCTCTTCCATCTCAGGCTGCAGCTGTGTGGTCCTGGAAAAGTAGGGCAGTTAAGATTCAGGCCAGTTGGGAACCTGCTGTGTCAGCTGTCAGGTCCTTTCCCTTCCCCCCTCCACCTCATTGCTTCTGGACAGTTAACATTGATGTTTTGACTGATGTCATTGTTGGTACCGCTAAATAATAAATATCGCAGAGTATCTAGATGTGTAACTTTTCCCTAAACTCATGTCCTGATTGAAACTAAACAATTTGGGGAGGCTGTGGAAAACAAATCACTGTCAGTTCAAGAAACTACTGCGCAGAACATAGAGAGGTCAGAAGGCAGGAAGGAAAACTCAATTCTACAGACACACTGATATCAAAGATACTGTTTTATGGGTGGATGCTCTTGTAGAATGCACGAGCACTTTTGTATGAAGATGCCTTTCTCTGGTTGTTGCAAAGACCCATGCAAGTGAGGGGAAGCCCATAAATGATACAGATCCCAAGTTCAGGGGTCACTCTAAGCTCTACCTGTTCTCCCCAGCCAGGGCTCTTACCTCATCTGGGTGACATCAAAGTGATGTTGCAGCTTTTCTGACAGTTCCTTTGTCTGAATCACCATCTCCTTTTGCTTCAGTAGGACCTCAAGTCTTTCCTCCAATCTATTGAGCTCCTGTTCATTACAAGATTGTGTTCTTAAGAAGTGTTACACACTGTCATATAATTGTAAACATATACAAATGATCCCAAGGGCTTGCTAGTTAGCATGGCTAGTAAGAGTCAGCATTCAGGGAAGTAGGAAACCCACATTCAAGGAGTTTGACATGAAATTGAGTGGTGTTCTCAGAACAATGCACACATGCATGATGTACCACCACACCCACAGGCTTAAAATACACAAAGATATTATCTCTCCCTCTCACCACCTCTCTCACTCACTCATTCATTTATTCACTCACTCTCTCATTCACTCTGTCTGTCTACCTATCTATGTATCTATTTTTATGTCTATCAACCTCTCTTTCTCTCTCTCTCATACACACACACACACACACACACACACACACACACACTGATAGACAGAGAGAGAGAGAGAGAGAGAGAAATATGCACACAGATACAGAAGAGGAGCAAAAAGAAGGAGAAAAAAATAGGAAAACAGAGAGCTAGGAGAAAGAAATATGGTAGCAATTGGATGTTGAGTTTAGCCAAACCATACCAACACTTTAGAATAGTCTCACAACTCAGCCTACAGTCCAGGGGGCCTAATTCTTCTGTGGGAAACTATGTTCATTGTCTTAGCTATATTATGTTGTGATACTGAGAGAATTTTACTCCAAAAGGCCCAAATCCCAACCTTCCAACATCAGCTTGTCTGAAGCTCTCAGATGATTACCTAATCAACCCCAGACTATACTGGCCTGGATGGGAGAAATGTCTAGCACCATGTACAGAAAACAGGGCTGATACCTGCTGCTGAGGCTTCTGTCACTCTAAAGCAACAGCTGGGCCAAGTGAAGTGAACACATTTGGAAGCAGGAATAGAGAAGAAAGCCACTTGCTACCTCAATCATTGACTATGAAAAGCTCACATTTTGAACTTGCTTGAGTTTCTCTTCCTTGCAAACTGCTTCTCATTGTATAGCCTTGCCAACTAAATGAGCCCCAGGATCCAGGACTCCCCTCCCTCACAACTCTGTGCTTAGAATCCTAACTATCCTGGGGCAGTGAAGGATTATGCCTCTAATCCTGGGACCTGGAGCCAAAGTCAGGCAGATGTCTGTGAATTTGAGGCCAGCCTGGTTTACAAAGGGAGTGCCAAAACAAACAGAGTAACCCTGTCTTGAGAAAAAGAAGAAAACAGGATAAAAGAATCCTAACTATAATAATGACAGTTACAAGTATGATATGTTACTGACCTATTTCCTTCACTGGAGTGTAACTTCAAGCAGAGCAACAGGAATGGTTTGTCAATAATTCAGTTTCATAAGAGGCTGACATTACTGAAGTAATTGTACATAGACACTGAATTGATTAGATTAGATTATTAGATGACTGGCAAGGAGCATTGGTGAATAACATAATGGGTGAAAATACAGGCAGTCAAATGTCCAATTGGTTCAGACCTCCATCTATACCATCTTCCAATCACCTACCTGTTGTTGCTGAATTTTCAGGTCACTGGTCTCTTCTTGGTTTGTATACATCAAGTTCAAGTCCTCCAAGTGGCATTTCAGCGGGAACCAATCCTCCTGCAGTTTCTTTTTCTCCTACCTCAGCATGCCCACCTTTGTTTTCAGCTGAGTCTCTTCCATCAGGAGTCGGCTGTGCAGACCTCTGGAGAAAAACTCGGCCTAGTAAGGCTCTGCATGCTTCGTCCTGACACCCTGACTCCAGGAACGAACTCCAGAAAAGAACTCATGTTTCCAGAAAGACGTCGCCAGATTTTGATACAGCCATGACAGCTGTACTCAGGAGATCAGAATGAGAGACGATCTACTTCTAAAAATTATCAAACTACTAAGGAACACCCCTATAACCAAAAAGGATCCATGTCCTTTCAATAGAAGGTAGATTCCTTTCACTGTCCATAAGGGACCGTGGTAAGGGGAAACATCAGGAAATCTTAGGCAAATACCATCCAAATGAGGACAGGCTACTCAAGGTGTGTGTCTATAAGTTCCATAAGCACCAGATTTTTAAAGTCTGAGTCTGAGGACTGACTGGCATTGCATTCACAGAGCAAATTGGTGTTCTATGTAGAGACTCCTATGACTCTCGCATATGGTGGCAGTGGCTAACAGTACCTGTCACACTTGTCCCAGAGCACAAGTCCTGAGTAGTTTCCTAAGGCTCCTTCCTTACAGAAGGGCAGAATGCTCGAACCAAAGCTTTGGATTTTCAGTGAAGCGAAATCATAACACAGGGAGAATGCTAGTCCACAGCTAATGGGGTCCATGCCAAGATAGGCACTTACCTATAGAAAACTATCTCCTTTGTCAGCTCACTGAACTTTTCTGATGCCTCAATGTCCTCATTCTCTATGACTTTTAGTTTTGTTGATCTCAGTGTCTGTGCTACTGGTGCTATGTTCAAGAAGCATTCTCCTGTACCAATTTGTTCAAGGTTACCTCCCACTTTCCCTTCTAATAGGTTCAGTGTCACTGGATGTATGTTGAGGTCTTTGATATAGTTGTACTTAAGTTTTGTGCATGGTAATAGACATGGGTCTGTCTGCAGTCTTCTACACAACATCATGACAACACCTTTATATGCTTTTAGCTGTTTTGTCAAAAATTGGGTATTCGTAGGTGTGTGGGTTAATATCAGGATTTTTTATTCAATTCCATTCATTTACCTGTCTATTTTTTGTGGCAATACCAAACTGTTTTCAGGACTATAGCTCTATAGTAGAGTTTGAGGTTAGGCATGGGGATAGATGCCTTCTGAAGTTCCTTTATTGTACAAAGTTGTTTTGGCTATCCTGGATCTTTTGTTTTTTCCATATAAAGTTGAGTATTATTCTTTCAAGGTCAGTGAAGAATTGGGGATTGCACTAAATATGTAGATTGCTGTTTGGCAAGATTGTCATTTTTACTACGATTATCCTACCTATCTAAGAGCATGGGAGATCTTTCCATATTCTGGTATCTTCTTTATTTTCTTTATTTAAAAGCACAAAATTCTGGCTTTATAGGTTTTTCACTTGTTTGGTAAGAGTTACTCAAAGAAACTTTATGTTGTTTGTTGGTATTGTAAATGGTGATGTATTTCTGACATCTTTCTCAGTCCCTTTACTGTCTGTATATAGTAGGGCTACTGATTTTCTTTTTGGTTTAACCTTATATCCTGCCAATTTGCTGAAGGTGTTTTGCATATACATTATGGCATCCAGTCTAGTCTTTCATGGTATTCCCGAATGTGTGATCAATGGGGGGATTTGCATCTATATATATTTCTTGTGTCTTTCTTGGACTTCTTTCCTTGTTTCTTGTTTGTCCTATTCTGATGTTTAAGTTTTGGTATATTTTATTAAAATTTATTTTATTATCCCTTAGGAGTCTGTTGATTATGTAATGAGAGACAGAAGTAGTGGATATGCAATAGTGGAGCTGGGAGGAACGGAGGGCAGGGAAAACTATAATTAGCATATATAACGGTAGAAAAAGAAAAAGATTTTCAACAAGAGGGGAAAAAGACACTTCATAGCCTTTTGAGTGACAAGAGTGACAGGAATCTAAGGGAAGCTACAGTATCCTTGTAAGGAACAGAAACCATATGTATCAAAACACAGGGCTCCAGTGTCTATGTGTATAATCCAGATTAGAGCCTCCTGCTTCAGTTAGTTTTCGAAGCAAAAAAAAAAAAAAAAAAAAAAAAAACATTCATTTTCAAAACTAGTTTCATTAAGCAAATAAAAGGAGACAGGGCTAAAATGAAAGTATGCTTTATTCTCTAGGACAATGGGTAAGGATGATCAATATTATACTGAGAAAATCACTACAGAAATATAGAAACAAACACAGAATAGTTTGGGGCTTACTGGATACAAAGAACACAGAAGAAGACTTTAACCACACTGGTCTGCAGACTCCACATGTAAATGTACTCAGATTTGCTTTAGAATATAAAAAAGAGATGCAAATGAAAAATGAGGAAAAAGCAAAAATCACAAAAAGAGAGATGCAGAAGGATCCACAATAAACAGATACAGAAAACACAGAGGAGAAGATGTACATGATTTAATTAAATGAATAGGATTCAGGAGATTTTAAAAGCCAAGTTCCCATTTGGTTATTATTGGTGATGATGACAATGATGATGATTATCATGTCAAAAGCATACAAAGGTCAACTTAATACTTGTGTTACTAAGAGCTTCTCAAATTTACTGAAATGATTTCTGTGTATTGCTGGCAGCAAATACAGCTCACAATAAAAACAATGCAACTGTAAAAATTATCTAGTTCTCAATAACAAGAAAAAACACAACATTTAATTTTCCAAATGACAATAGAAATGTGTATAAAGATGAAATAAAAATCTATCTATTTATTTTTTCAATCTAGCAAAGTATTTGTTCATTTTGGTAGCTTCTGTGGATTATGAGATTATATGTAAAATTAAACACAAAACAATTTAGATTACATTTTAAAGTGGTAAAATGAGTAAAATATTGCAGATGTGAAAATTTTGACAGTTTCAAAAGCATGTGTGCCCAAAAGGAATTACTCCAGAAGATATTGATAGACATTGTTGATTTGCACTGTTTGAGCCATAAAATGCTAATATAAATCTTATGAAATAGGAGGAGGCTGGGTCAAAAGGGGAAGCTTTTACGATTCCTTGGTATTTGCAAATGTATTAGGTTTTAATATGTGTATTTGTTTCAAATGTCCACAATGGTCTTTTCCTCCTATGGATAAATTCCCCAAATCTAGTTAAAACAATAACACCAAAGAGCATGCCATTTCATTATATATATATATATATGTATATATATATATATATACATATGTGTGTATATATATATATATATATATTTATATAACTGGGTCTCTTCTTTCTGCTTCTTTCAAATACAAATCTTTAGATACCTAAAAAGAGTACATTTCTAGATATTTAAATTACATATTTACTCCAACATAAAACAGTTATTCAGTATTTACTCTGGGCCTAGATACTGGTTATATATTGATAAAGAATTAACACATATAATGGTCCTCCTGAAACAGTGTCTTTACTAAGGGATACAATTTAGATGCCTCACATAAGTTGTCAGTAACAGCTCTCAGAGGCAAGGATGTAAACTGTTTCTAATGATAAAGAGACAGCAACTAGGGATCATGGAACAGATAATTTCTGGGAACTATCACAGAATGAGTAAAAAACCTAAGGTGGTAATGAGCTGGCTAGTGAGGCCAGGGCCAAAGTAACTGTGCAGAGAAAGCAATGGGAATAGGAAAAATGACTATGGAATGAGGTCGGAGAGATGTGTGTGAGAACAGTGTGAGTCCTGATGGGGTCAAGGACTTTTTTCTTAGTGGTGGTAACAGAACACGGAGAAGGCAGACAAAAGAAAAACCAAAGAATGACATTAACATATAATATTAGGTGCCTAGTATGAAACCAGACATCAGTAGCCACCTTTAATCCTTTTAACTCTGGGATTATTATCACTGTATTTACATTTTTCATTTAAGGAAATATAGATTTGAGAGGTCATTGGCCTCCAGAACATCAGAAAATAAATCAAAAATGTCAGAAATTGTACACAGACTCAATTTTAAAACCATGTGCCTCATCTCTACTTCCAAATATAGCTTAAAATAATGACAATACACAAATTATACACACATTTGATGTTATATGTAGCAAAAGTCAATCAGACATATCAGGTATTTGTTTTCATAAATTTTACAGGATCTACAACACACATATTAATTATGTATGGTTATAGCATCCAAATGGGGAATGTGTAACTGGAACCAAATCCAAGAGTTTTCATGTGCATTTCAATGAAATTCAATATGCCTATAATACACTTCAACTTCTCAGTAATATAGCTGCTACACATAAGTCAATATCTCTATACCCTCTCTATATCCTCTCACATTGCAACTTAAGAAAAACTACAAAGAAACACACTTCTCCATACTTAGTAACAGTAGTTATTCAGGGGATGTCCTAAGCTACTTCTTGTTCATTCACAACAAAATCTTAGTAAAAACATTAGTGGAGACTAATATCACTTCAGTTTGAAAGCTGATACTCACACTTGTCTGCTCAAGCACCATGAATATGTCCAGCCCATCCTATTTGGGTCTTGAATTCATACCATCACTATAATAAAAGTTAAAAAAAAAAAAAAACACTCAGATTACCCTTTAAAAATGCAGTGTTCTGCCCTGAGCCTACTTTGGACCTGCCCAATCTGGTTTGTTATTTGAGAGGGAATACAATATCTTCCATGAAACCACATCACTATAGCATTTTCAAACTTCAATGGTGTTTACAAAATCAATCATAACAGCACTGAAATGGAGATGAAAATTCTAAATTCTTGAAGAGGTGGAGAATCTCCCTTATATGCCCTTCCCTGATATTGAGATTGATAACTATGTTATATGCAGTCCTAGATCCTTTATCCAGTATCTGACAGAACCAGAAGCAAACACCCACAGCTAAACACTGAGCTGAACTCCTGGAATCCAGTTGCAGACAGGGAGGAGTGATCAGCAAAGGGGTAAAGTCAATCCTGGAGAAACCCAAAGAAACAGCTGACCTGAACAAGGGGGAGCTGATGGATGCTAGTGTTTTATTTTGTGATTTTACTATGAAACCAGAAACACCACCTTCAAATCATTTCTGGAAAAGCACATAAGAAATGAAGTCCAGGGTGAGATGGCTACTCCCTGGCTATTTGACTTTAATTGCCTTAAAAGCAAAGGAAATATAAACTTCTAACTTCCTAGTATTTGATCTCTTTTCATAGGCTCTCTAGCCTTTAACTCCACGATGAAGACTGTCCTGCATCTTTAACAGACCTGAGGAAGAAGATGAGTCTTTTAAAGACAGAGATCCAGATCAGGGTACCACTTATTCAAAGCAACACATCAACATCCAATCCTGTTTCAGCTGGGCCTTGGGCAGTGTACCAAGCTACTCATTTGAGAGGTATGACCATCAACTCTACCCAAATGGTTGCTAAATGAAGGTAAATCAGCTGTAGTCAATAGCAAACCAGGATTGGAATGGGTCATCTTAATTTAATCTTTGGTGTTGGAAGTGTAGTGTCTCTCATGGTTTCTGTCTACCCCTTGACCGGGTGAGTGAGGTTTGGCCTCAGATCCTGACACTTCATACTGGGACAGCACAAGTGAGAGTAGAGTTTGTCATAGGCACAGTCCTATGCTAACAGCATTGGAATCTACAGAATATCACTTACGTTGGTCTCTATGTGGACCTGAGGAAAGGCAAGAGAAACGTCCTTAGATTAGGAAAGATCAACTCACCTTCTGATCCTTCTCCATAAGAGGAAAGAGTGGCATGTAATGGCAAGTGCTTTTCATTAGAAAGAATTGGAAAGTGAGTTTCTTTTAGGTATGGCATGTTTCTCCAAAGTTGTCCTGACACTGGCTTTGCAGGTTCACCTTGAACTGAGATCATCCTGATTCCATTTCAAAATTGGGGTCACCAAGGCCAGTGATGACAGTCCTAGTCATGGAAACCAGGGCTTATGCATGCTAGGCACTTACTCCACCTCCTGAAGTATGTCTACAGCTATTATTTTTATTTTTCTAGTATCCTTTCTTTTTCCTAATGAGGGCAAATCTCACAGCGTCCTGCAACTAATACTGCCTTGGTGTCTGATGAAGAGTGCACAGCCCCACACTCAGCCTGAGGGCTCACACTCTTCATGGATCCAATATTGAAGTCTTCTCTGCCAATAGATAATCACACTTTCTCAGCAACCCTGATGGCTGCATTTTCTATCTGCTAAGTCACCCTGGGGCAATTTTCAAAAGCTAAGCACATGGATTCCAGGACTGCAAACTTCAACCAATACCCCGCACTGTAAACAGTCATGCAAGTTCATCCTGCAAGTACATTCAAACACTTGTTATGAGGAATGCAATCTCTCTGCAATTATTTATTCATGCCAAGGTGGCTTCTTGTATTGATCAATAGAGGTTTTTTGAGGAAGGAAAGACACATTATTCATTAATGTTAGAAAGTCTAGGTCAGTTCTCAACAAGGAGTATATCATGGGGTTTCCAATCAAGCTAAGGAAACTCTGGATTTGTAAGGATGAGATGTTCAATGTCTTACCACTCATTCCAAGAGAGGATCCTGGAAAAGGAACCTGGGATTCTGATTCATTTAAGGATAAATAATTAGCAGGGATGAAAAAAGCTATTCCTCATGATATCAGCAGTCCCTTCCCCGGCATTGTATGGTATCCAGGAGCACTTGAGGCATTCCGTGATGTCACCAGTGTTGTAGCAACACCAACTGCCCTTAGGGAAATCCTTCAGTGCCTCTTGGTCATATCAGTAGTCATGTTGTCAATACTGAGGTCTCTGTTTTCAAGAGAAAATTGGGAACATCCCTAGGCCAGAGATAGACAGAAAGAAGCTGCTGTTAGGTCTCAAAATATAACAGGCAAAAATAAGTGGTCCTGGCAAAGGCACAGTGAGTGCTGGGCAGGAGATGGCGAGGTTTCTGCAGGAGTTGGGTTTGAGCTGGGACTTCCAGTAAAGGAGCAGAAATTCTTCTGGAGCCTCTTAGAAGCAAGCTTCCCATAATTACTAATAGTCCATGACTCCAGAACATTAGTGTCTGTTCCCTAAGCCAGGACCAGGTAAAGCAAGTCTATTGTGCTGGGAGCATTTAGTATTTACCTTACTGGAGTTTGGGGTTGTAAGGTGGGGATAGGAGGAGGCTAGCAGTGGGCAGGGAGGGAACAGTGTGCATCCAGCTTAGGGCAAGCATCACTGAACTTCACTCTAAGCAGGTTCCTTTAGGTTTAATGAATTCCTGACACTAGTCACATGCAGAGAAAAGAGCACCTAACTAAGATATTAAGCCCCCTGACTGTACTACAGAACTGCTGCAATTATCTTTCCCTGACAGTGATATCCATAGGGTTTGAATTATAAATTGAGGATGCCAAGCAATACTCTAGTGTAGACTAACAACTGTCAGAAGCATGGGACTAGGGAAGCAATAAGCTCCTAAATACTAGGTTCCATGTTTCTGGGCAGTCAGTTTGGTGGGGTGACTTGGTGAGGTTTTTGACCATCTTATCTTCCTTCATGATTTCTCGATCTACATCCATGGGCCTGGAATGAACAGGCAGAAGGTCTGGGCTCCTCACAGCAACTGAATGCTTATGCACTTTGTCATTTCTCCTGACATCTGAAACCACAGGTAGGGTTCACTGCTCTAGATCATGTTGCATCTTGTACCACTGTAATTAATCCTGAAAGGTTGTCCTTGTGTTCATGTGAAACATGTGTAGGGAAGTAGAGGAAATCCCTAACTGCTTACATAACCACATCTCCACAGAATATTGTTAGAGCTGAAATCCGCAAATGAGGAGTCTCAACCTAGGCTAAAATTATTGGATTGTCCCTGGGTTCCAAATATATTTTTGTTTGGTCATCAGGGTGGTTTGTCCTTTCTCTATGCCTTTCATGCAATTTTACCAAAGTTCATCTAATCACAGAGGCCACTATGCAGCCATCATCCCAGTCAAAGCTCCTCACCAAGAAAAAAGTGAAGAAGGAAATGGAGAGGCTGAGCACAGAATTGCACCTGATGACCAACCACAGAAATGAGCTGTGAGATCGCCTGACAACAGGTATCCATCCTTTCAGACTCCATGGGACTGTCTGCACCCTCTTCTGCTTTCTTTTAAGGTCTAGGTCTTGTGTTCCATAGAGACATCTAACCTTACATCATGCGAACTCATGGACTCTGGCCCAACAGTTAGGGAGCCTCCATGGAACCCATCTAGGCCCTCTGCATGTGTGTATGACTGTGGTGTAACTTTTTCTTAATGTTTCAGTGATATCAAAACTTGTCCCTGGAGCTTAGCAGGCTTTTGGGAATCCTTTCCACATACTGGATTACATAGAATAGCCTTGATGAAAGTAGAGGAGCTAAGTCCTTTGCTCAAGTCCATTGGAGACTTGCTTTCTGAGCTAAGATGCAGGAGTACTAGAAGGGGTTAGATATGAGGTAGGGTGGAGGTGCGGGGCTTGGGAGGAGGGGAAAGTGCTGGTTTATGGACAATATATAAAATAAAATAGTAAATATTGCTTGTTTTTAAAAAAAGGTTTTAGTGTCTAGAAGGAACCACCTCCATAATGACTCTTTAGCCACCTCATGACCTAGTTTCTTCTCAGTGGAGAGGCATACCTGAAGTTTTAGAGGGAGTGAGATGGTTACACTAACTTCACTGTTTTCTCTAAATGAAATACAGAGGCAGTGGTATCAATCACACAACTAAGGAATAGAGGCAGCAATGTACAGGTTCCCAGCATGCATTTGGAAAGGTCCTGACAAATGGTGGCTTTTAGGAGATAATATGTGCCATGAGTTTGTGGTGAGCCTTTGAACTTGCCTGGCAAGTGACTGTGTACTCGAAGCTCTTGGTAGGAGTTGGACAAGCATGGTTCCACTTGGTCCTTCCCAGTGTGGTACAGGAAGTATTTGGATACTTGACTGTTTCTTTCTAGTTTTGAGCCTTTAGATCACAGTGTTCCATGCATTTCTTTAGAATCTGATCATGAGTGCTCTCCCCTCTTTTTGTCTCCTCATTTTTTTCTTTTTTCCTTCCTTCCTTTCATCCTTCCCTTCCTTCCTCCCTTCCTTTATTTCTTCCTTTCTCCCCCCTCTCTGTCTCTGCTTCTCTATCTCTCTTTTTCCCTCTCTCTCCCCCTGAGATGTTCATACATGCATATGCAATTTTGTGAGTCCCCAAACAATCTGGGAGCCAGGGCTATGTGATAGGGCCTAAGGGTTTGTGTTTGCCTGTATCCCATTATAGCCTATGATACTGCTGATATTTGGGAGCCCCACATTATGCCTCAATGCTCTTGTCATTAGTTCTCATCATAGGTACATGTAGCAATCCCTTGGGAAGTTTGTATAGCTGTCCTGATATAGGGTCACAACCCATGAATTATGGGCTGTCACTTTTCACTAAAAGTCACCTGGGGAATAGAATCTATGTTTTAAAACAGGAGAAAACTCATTGTTATATCTGGTATATTCAGACATTTGGAAAAGGGCATGATGGACCATCTAGGACTGCTGAGTAAACTCATGTATATTGGACACCCTCCATCTGAACACCCAGAAACTCCTGACCAAGGGATATGATAACAAGTTTCAAAGCACAAGGAGGTCCCAGTACTTAGGAGCCTGAATGTGGCATCAACAGGGCTATAGCAGACCAGGATACAATTTGAGTTCACATGATCCTTGAAGCTTTTTCCTCTTGTTTCTAGACCATAACCCAAGCCAAATACATTCTATGAGAAACTGAAGTTGGAACATAAACAGGTGTATGGGAACTAAAAACCTTTAAGAATGATAACACCAAGGTATCAGAAAAGTTGTCAGCTGACCAGGGGGACAGTCTTCTATCGGTAAGTGCTCATCTTGGCATAGATCCCATTAGCTGTGGAATGGAATTCTATCCCTGTTATGATTTCCCTTGACTGAAAAGTCCAATGCTTTGGTTCTAGTCCTTGTGCTCCTCAGGAAGGACCTTACCAAGCTACGATTGGAGTTGTGCCTCTTGGACTCAGCTAAGTGTGACAGATACTGTTATCCATTGACACCACTGTGCTAGAGTCGTAGTAACCTCTATGTAGAACAGTGATTTGCACTGTGAATGGAATGCCAGTCAGCCCTGGGCTTCTGGAGCTCAGACTCAGGCTTTAGAGATCTGATGGATGTGGAAACTTTAGATACTCATCTTGGGTAACTTGTTCTTACTTTGAGGGTATTTGCCCAAGACTTCCTAATGTTTCCCTTTACCATGGTCCATTATGGACAGTAAGGGGAATACACCTTATATTGAAAGGACATGAATCATATTGGATATAGGATATAGTAGTTTGATAATTTGTAGGTCTTCTCTCATTCTGATCTACTAAATACAGCTATCATGGATGTATCAGAAAATGGCTATATCTTTCTGGAAACATGAGTCCTTTCAGCGAGGTGGTTCCTGGAGGTAGGAGTGGCAAGAGGAAGCTTGCAGGTCCTTACTATGCAGAGTGTGTTTGTAGGGGTCTAGACTCCTGATGGAAAAGAATCAGCTGAAAAGGAAGGTGGACATGCTGAGGCAGTAGAAAAAGAAACTGCAGGAGGAGTGGGTCCTGTGTAACACCACTTGGAAGACTTCAACTTGATCTAAACAAACCAAGAAGAGACCAGTAACCTGAAAATCCATCAACAACAGTTAAGGGATAGGGAGATGGTACAGATGATGCTTGGCACCATTTGGACGTTTGACTACTTGTCTGCCCATTCACCCATCTGTACTTTCATATTATGTTATTCAATCATGCTCCTTGCCAGCCATGTACTCATGCCATCCATGTATTCAATTCAGTGTCTATGTTCAATTACTTCAATTACTTTTTCTTCTTCCTCTCCTCCTCATTCACCTTCTTCTTTTTTCAAGACAGGGTTAGTCTGTCTGCCTAGGAAATCACTTTGTAAACCAGGCTGGCCTCAAATTCACGACATCTGCCTGACTTTACCTCAAGATGCTAGGATTAGGGACATGAGCCATCACTACCCCAGGATAGTTAGGATTCTAAGCACAGAAGTTGTGAGTGACAGTGTTCTGGATCCTGGGACTCATTTGTTTAAAAAGGCTATTGTCCATCATCATTGAGCCCTCATCTAGTACCTGTTGGAAACAGAAGTAAATACCCATAACTAAATAGAGTTGAACTAGAATCCAGATGCAGAGGGAAAGGACAAGGTTGCAGAAACACATAGAGAGAGCTGACCCGAGCAAGGAGGAGCTATCGGGTCCCCAGACTGATAACTGGGAATCCAGCATGGGACTGACACAGAGCCCTGAATATGGGTCTCAGCTAGATGGACTGAGCAGTCTAAGGGACCTCAGACAGTAGAACCAGGATGTATCCCTGGTGCACAAAAGGACCTTGTGAACACATCCCCCCATGAAGGGACACTCCCTTAACCTAGAGACAGAAGAGAAGTCCTAGTCCCTACTTCAAATTACTTGAAAGATTTACATGACCTCACCTGGATGGCATTGCCCTACATGTGGAATTGGGGTGGGGGGATGGGAGGGGAGGATGGTCAGGGTACATGTGAGGGGAAAGAGAGTGTAAGAGGGAGGGAGGGTAGGAGAGAGGGAGAGAGGGAGAGATGGAGAGAGAGAGAGAGAGGGAGGGAGAGGGAACTGGGATCGACATGTAAAATAAAAAAAATAATAAAGGCTATTGTGAAAGCACAGTGAGATTCAGGTTGCAAGGAGGAGAACCTCATGCAAGTTCAAAATGTGTGCTTCTCAGAGTTAATGATTTAGGTGGCATGTGACTTTCTTCTCTTTAACTGCTTCCAAATGTTTTCTCTTCACTTTGTCCAACTGTTGCTTCAGATTGACAGAAGTCTCAGTAGTAGGTTTCAGCCCTGTTTCTCTAAGTGGTGCTAGACATTTCTCCCATCCAGGACAGTATAGTGTGGGGTTTACTGGGTGATCACCTGGGATCTTTTGAGAAGCTTGTGTTGGGAAGTTGGGATTTGGGCCTTTCAGGAAAAAAAAATCTCTCAGTATCTCAAAATAATATAACCAAGAAAATGAAGTGTTTTCCACAGAAGAATTAGGTTCCATGGACAGAAGGCAGAGTTGTAAGATTATACTGAAAATGTTGAGTTTTTCTAAACTCTACATCGAATTTGCCATAATATTTCTTTCTTCTAACTCTCTGTTCTCCTATTTCCTTCTCCTTCCTTTTCTCTCCTCTCCTCTCTCTCTCTCTCTGTGTGTGTATGTGTTTATGTTTGTGTGTGAGAGAGAGGTACATATTCACATATTCACAGACATACAAAAATAGATACAGACAGTGAGTGAGTGAGGCAGTGAGGGGGAGAGATTATATATCTCTGTGCAGTGTAACCCTGTAATTGCTGTGATAAATAATGCATGTGTGCATTGTTCTGAGGCTACCACTGGAGTTCTTGTCAGTCTCCCTCCTGAATCAGAGTTTGCTACGTCCCTGAATGCTGAGTCTTTTACTAGCTATGCTGACCAGCAAGCTCTTGGGATCTTTTTGTATGTGTTTACAATTGTATGACAGAGTGTAACCCTTTTAAGAACACAATCTTCTAATAAGCAGGTTCTCAAGAGATTGGAGGAAATACTTTAGGTCCTATTGAAGCAGAAGGAGATGGTGATTCAGACAAAGGAACGGTCAGAAAAGCTGCACCATCACTTTGATGTCTTCCAGATGACCTAAGAGCCCTGTCAGGGCCAAAAGATAGAGCCTAGAGTGTCCCCTGTGCCTGGAAACTGTATCATTTTTGGACACCCTTCCACAACCAGGAAACCTCAGAGAAATGTGCTATTGCATTCACAAGAACATCCATCCAGAAAACAATTTGTTTGATATCAGTGTGTCTGCAGAACTGAGTCTCCCTTCCTTCTCACCTCTCTATCTTCTCAGCAGTATTTTCTTGAACTGACAGTGATTTGTTTTCTGGAGCCTCCCAAGTTTTGGGATTGAGTGTGTGCATCACCAGGTATGATAAATTTATTTAGAAACTGCCCCTATAGAAAAGACATACTCAACTTTGAAGACTGCTCTCTGCATCACTAAGCCATTTCCTGTGCAAATTGTTCTCTTGGTAGTGTAAAATTTGGATTTCCAGGTTGAAACCATGATGCATTAGCTACCTTCTTGGTGCTGTTCTCTTATTGTCTTCCAAAGGTAGTCTGGATTTTGATTCCCAGATCTAGTAATAAGTCCATCACAAGTTTAAGTTTGATCCCAGCCAGGGCCAGGGTTCACAGAGACACAACTCAGGAAATGCCTATCATGACAGGCTCTATCTTATATGCTGTTCATGTTCAAGGTGCCTGCTGCATATGGCAGTTAAGCTAGTTTAAAGACCTCATTCAGATTTCCATGATGCAAGGCTGAATTATGTCAATGTGTAAAATGATATGGTCAGTCAATTCTGTCATGTGTAATTTGAATATTGCTCTTATGCTGTGAACTATTGTATTAATATTCTGTTGTTATTTACACAATGATATGCCTAAACTGTACGAGAAGATCCTATTCTTTCTAGTAGAAAGTAAATACACTGGGCTTAGTTTAAGTCATGACATGTTTTTTGGTCTGGGAAAAGTTACATGTCCTGCTACTCTGTGATCCTAATTCTTTGGCGGCACCAACAATGGCATCAGTTAAAACATCGGTGTTGACTGTTCAGAAGCACTGAGGTGGAGGGAGGGGCATGACAGATGACTGAGCAGTTTCCCAACTGGCCTGAGTCTTAACTGCTCTACTTTTCCAGGACCCCACAACTGCAGCTTGAGTTAGAACAGGACACAGCCCAGGATGAGAGTCATTTGCAGAAGGAGGTTCTAGAGCAAGAGCCACATGCTGATCCCCATACTCTGCAAATATAGAAATCTTGTAATGCAAGAGAGGAATTGATGCACTCACCTTGAAAAACATGTTAACATTGTTGACTTTGATGTAAGGCCAGCCACATGCTGTAGGTTTGCGCCTTTCAAACTATAGCAAGAGAATTCTCCTCATCTCAATTTTTCCTATAGGTTTTGCTTTACATTTTTGCTTTTTTATTATAGTTTTTCTATTTTCATGGTTTTTTGTTCTTGAGTTGTTTTTCATAATTGAAGGCTATTCACTGTTTTATTGACTGCCATTTTAAATTGCTTTTGATAAAAATGAATTTTTATGAATACATAAGCAATTTGCTACTCTTCACAGTTGACTCCACAATCTTTATTCAGGTATTGTGTCACACTACTATATACCAACAAATCACATGCATACAAGGATCTCTGCAAGTTCCAGGCATGATGGGCAACATACTTAGTTCTCTTCCAACCAGGACACACAGGCGATTGGTGGCTTTCAGTGTGGCTAGCAAAACCTATTTCATGGGATACACACTTTACTATGAAATGAGTATCTATTCTGTATCCACTCTGCTATGATTTTTGCTACACATAATATATGGTACTCTATAGTGTCATGTCTCATTATCAGGGAAGGACATTTAAGGAATCCTCTCACTGTTGCTCAGAATGTTAGTTCGGGTCATCCTTGCAGGTCTCTGGAAGTTTCTCTTCATTCAGTTTACTCTTCAAACCTATAATGGCTTCCTCTATTATGGTATCCCTCTTTTTTGCTCTCATCTAATTATCCCCCTACACAGTCTTCCTTGTGCCACAAGTTCTCCTTTCCCCTTATCTTTCTCCTAACTCCTTCTCCACTCACTGCCCCCTTCCACTAGAAAAAGCTCAGGAGAACTTGAGAGGGACTTTGTATGAATCACTTAGGTTACTACTTGTATCCTAGTTACCTTGGTGGTATGAATTATAGACGTGATCCTTTGCTCTATGTCTAAAATCCAAACGTGTGAATACCTGCCATGTTCATCTTTTTGTGACTGGGTAACATCACTCAAGATGGTTTCTTCACGTTTCAACCATTTGCCTGAAAATTTCAAGATTCTATTGTTTTTTCCCCACTGAGGAGTATTTTATTTTGTAAATGTACCACATCTTATTTATATATTCTTCAGTTGAGGGGCATCTAGATTAATTCCAGGTTCTTGCTATTACAAATAATGTTGCTGTGAACATAGTTGAACAGATTCTTTGTTTCATGATGTGGACCATTATGTATATGTCTAGGAGTGGAATTGTCAGGTCCTTTGATAGACTGATTTCCATATTCCTGAGAAACCACCTTTTCTTGTCTCCAAAATGGCTGTACAAGTTTGCACTCCCACATCCTCTCCAGCATAAGCTGTCATTGGTGTTTCACATTTTAGCCATTCTGACAGCAGTAAGATGGAACCTCAGGGTTGTTTTGGTTTGCAATTCTCTGAAGGCTAAAGATGTTGAGTGTCTTTCAGCCATTTTGGAGTCCTCCAATGAGAATTCTCTATTCAGTTCTTTTCACCATTTTTTTAATAGGGTTATTTGGTGTTTTGGTGAAGAGTTGAGTTCTTTGTATATTTTGGAGATCAGCCCTCTGTCAGTTGTGGGTTGGTGAAGATCTTTACCCAGTCTGTGTGCTGTCCTTTGGTGTTGTCCACTGGGCTTCTCAGTTTGAGGAGGTCCCATTAATTAATTGTTGATCACAGTGTCTGTGCTACTGGTGTTATGTTCAAGAAGTGGTCTCCTGTACCAATTTGTTCAAGAGTACCTCTCACTTTCTCTTCTAAGAGGTTCAGTATGGCTGAATTTATGTTAAGGTCTTTGATCCATTTGGACTTGAGTTTTGTGCATGGTGATAGAGCATCCAGTTGTGCCAGAACCATTTTTTGAAAATGTTTTCCTCCTTACATTGTATTCTTTTAGCTGTTTTGTCAAAACTCACTTCTTCTTGGTGTATGGGTTAATATCAGGATTTTCGATTTGATTCCATTCACCTACCCATCTATTTTTTTTTTTGTGCCAATAACAAGCTGTTTTCAGGACTCTAGCTCTATAGTAGAGCTTGAAGTTGGGGATGGTGATGCCTCCTGAAGTTCCTTTAGTACAGGGTTGTTTTGGCTATACATGTCATAGCATGTGCCTGTGTGATCCTATCCCTGTTTCTGGGAGGTTGAATCTAGAGCTAGCACCACAGAACAACTCTAGGAATCCTAGCTCATATTCCCTTCCTGGGCCCTATGAAGTCACTTCTGTACCCCAGGCTGAAGGTGAAGTCTCACCTTTCCAGACCTCAGAGACCAATGTGGCAGTACTATATTTGACTGTTAACTTTTCATCCCACCCACCACACACACTGTTCTGGTGTGACTACCTTCTCCACACATCATGTCTCTGGACCTCACACTCTGCATTTGCCCTCATGGTTGCTTAGGAATCACTATGGCTCTTCAGTTTTGCATTTTCCTGCACCCATGAACTACAGGCAAAATCCTGAGGCTCCTGCATGATAGAATGATGCCTGGCCATTAGAGGCACAAAAGCATTGATCCTCAAGGAACCACTTATGCTGTATGCACAGAGGCCTGGTACTTTGGCAGCCATGTCATCAATGGTATAGGGGGACACAGGGAGAGAACAAGTGTTAGAAGATGGACAAAAGGGAGGTTAGAAAGGGGAAGACAAAGACGACAAAATCCTGAGGAAATGGCTCAGTCAACAACATGGTTACACACAGGCTGGAGGACTGATTTTGAAAATCAGCATCTCTAGGTTTGGTGATACATGCTTATAATCTCAATACTGAGAAGGTGAATGCAGGTTTGACTATGGGGTTCATTAACTAACCAGGCTAGCCAGATTGGTTCAGCCCTGGATAATGAATGACAATATCTCAAAAAATAAGGTAGAGAAAAAATGAGGAAGGACTTCCAAGGTTGATCTTTGATCACTATGCATGAAAGGCACACCCACACCCACAGGTACACACAAACACATGCACATGCATACATGCAGGCAGGGACCCATATACACAGCAATGCATAATGCAACCATGTAGTATAGTTCTTTTGCTCTCAAGAGGAACTTCAGGCTGAAGTTTCTATGGCTGTTTGCTTCCTCCTAACACAGCAAGTTCATTATGTTTATATGAGCCTTTCCTAACAAGCCTATACTGAAGTAGAGGAATTATGGAACCACAAATGTAGCTAAGATGTATACCAATGCCATGGTAAATATAACTGAGTACCTGAGTTCATCTCCAAAAAAAAAAAAAATATCACCAGGTGTGATCATAGCAGGCCTGTAGGACAGGGTGTCTGCAATTATTTCTACTCCTTCTATGATTTTTAAGAATGGTAATGGTATTTCACTGGAACTGAACTGCAATTCAGGTTTTATGTCTATTTGTAGTAGGTATATGTGGGTGCATAATCATGTGGGTCCTCTCCATTAATGTGGAGTCCAGAGGTCAAACTTTGATACTCTTCTTTATGAGCCATTGACTCTGCTTTCTCAAATGCTTTTATTAGTATATGTTAATTATACAAAACAAAAAATGTAAATGCATAACATGGATTTCATTATGAGCCCTCTATGTATGCATATACTGATATACTTTGGTCATATTCACCTCCTCTTATTCTCACTTATGCAACTCCCACTCCGCCTCATCCCCTTCCTCTTCCTATCTAGACCTTCTATTTCGAAGTGTTATTTAAATGATACATATGAATGTCATTGGGGCAGCTTAAAAGGGCAGGTGTGATGGGAAAGTTATTTCTTGGACCAGAGCCATGTCACCAGGCTTTACACCACTGAAGAATATGTCTGTCCCTGTAACCCAACAATGACTACCAGGCTATAAATCCTTGGGTGTGGTTTTATGAAGCTCACCCACACATGAGATGTTCACAGCGCAGATCCTATGTGGGTCTTTTATATATTTTCCATGTTTCCTTGATTGGAATTACATATACTGTTCCTAATATTGGCTTATTGATTATAGGAAAATAGAAACAACCACCTTTTTAAAATGTAGATTCCTAATTATGTGTGGCACAATGTCTGGGTACAATTGAAAGGCCTCACACTTTGGGATCATCAATTGCCTCAGTGGCTATGAAGCTGACCTGAAAACCATCAGACCGTAGTGGTGCCTTGAACAGTTGCTTGGCTGTTCTTTTTGTTCTGGGATATTGTGTTGGGATATTGTGTCTGGGTTACTGTGTTGGGATATTGGATTCTGCTTTGTTTTTTAACATTATGATGTGGCCACATTTTAAGCAACAATGCTATTGTCTTCAGTTCTCACCATGGTGGAACCTTACTATCCCTTGGGAAGATAATATAGCTGTCTTGATGTAGAGTCGAAACCCATGGATTATGTGCTGTAACTGTTCACTTAGTCACCTGAGACATAGAATTCCTGTTCTACAACAGGAGAAAACACATTGCAATATCTGGTGTGCCTAGACATTTGGAATAGACTACTGGTAACATAGAGAGCTTGATGGAGCTTCTAGGACTGCTGAGTGTACTCATGGGGCCAGGAAAACCTCCATCTGAACATCCAGAAACAGCTGACCCAGGGACAGGATAACAGACTTCAAAGCACCAGGAGATCCCAGTACTTAGGAGCCATAATGTGGCATCCACAGGCCTATGCTAGACCATGATACAAATTGAATTCACATGATCCTTGATGCCTGTGTTCATGGGGTTCTGTCCTCCTGTTTCTTGACCCTACCACAAGCCAAATCCATTCCATGAGAAACTGAAGTTGGAACATAAACAGGTCATGTGAGAACTTAGGAATTTTGAGAATAAGAACACCAAGGCATCAGAAAAGTTCAATGAGCTGACCAAGGAGACAGTCTTCAATCTGTAAGTGCCTGTCTTGGCATGGAACCCATTACCTGCAGAATGGCATTCTCTCTGTGTTGTGATTTCCCCTACCTGGAAAGTCCAAAGCTCATGTTCTAGGCTTTATGCTCCTCAGGAAGAGGCCTTAGCAAGGTACTCATGTACTTATGCATCTTGGACTCAGTTTGCTAAGTGTGACAGATACAGTTAGCCCTTGCCACCACTGGGCTAGTATCACAGGAGCCTAAATATAGAAAAGAGACTTGTACTGTGAAAGGAATGTCAGTCAGCTCTGGGTTTCTTGAGTTCAATCCCAGGCTTTACAGACTGGGAGGCTGTGGAACCCACAGATACTCGCCTTGGGTCTCCTGTCTAAACTCAAAGGTTATTTACCCAAGACTTGCTCATGTTTCCCGTTACCATGGTCCATTAAGGGTAGGTGGGGAATCCACTTTCTATTGAAAGGACATGGATACCTTTTGGGTATAGTGGCATTCCTTAATAGTTTGCTTCTTTTCAGAAATAGATCTCTCATTTTGACCTCCTGAGTCCAGCTGTCATAGCTGTATCAGAATCTGGCTATGTCTTCCTGGAAGCATGAGCTCTTTCAGGTAGGTGGTTTCTGGAGGCAGGGGTGTCAGCAGGATGCTGGTTGGGCATTACAGTGCAGAGTGTATCTCCAGTGGTCTGTAGAGTGGACTACTGATTGAAGAGACTGACCTGAACAAGAAGGTGGACTTGCTGAGGTAGGAGAAAAAGAAACTGCAGGAGGATTGTGTCCTGCTGACACATCACTTGGAGGCCTTGAACTTGATGTGTAGAAACCAAGAAGAAACCAGTGACCTGAAAATCCAGCAAGGACAGGTAGAAGACAGAATTATGATACAGAAGAACTCAGCACCATTTGGACAGAGTTCTGAGTGAGTGAGTTCTAGATCCTGGGGCTCATTTGCTTGGCAAGGCTATTGTGATATCACAGTGAGAACCAGATTGCAAGGAAGAGAACCTCACATAAGTTCAAAATGTGTGCTTTTCAGAGTCAATGATTTGGGTGGCATGTGACTTTCTCCTCTCTTCCTGCTTCCAAATGTTTTCTCTTCACTTTGCCCAGTTGTTGCTTCAGAGTGACTTCAGAGTGACATAACCAGAAACCCCAGGCAATACTTCTGCAGGTTATTCACATAGAAAACAAAGCAAAATATCATTTAGAGTATTTAAAAAGAAAACTTTTATCTTTTTCAAATGTGAAAGAAAATCAACTGAAATTAACTTGAAATGACATGATTGACATTTTCATTCTGTTTCAATATGAATGATAGGATGCAAAACTAGTTTCATTTAGGGACTAAAACAGATTTATCATAAGTCCAGTCAAGAAATGCAGTGCAATTAACCCACCCAAACTTTAAGAGGGCAAGTGCTTAATGCAGTTTCCCAAGATATGAAGGCATACATAAGTGACAAATGATGGGAGATGCCATTATGTATATATGTTTCTCATACTGGTTAATAATAAAGCACTGTTGGCCAATAGGAAAGGAAGATAGGAGGGACTAGGAGACAAGGAGGAAATGGGAAGTAGGGAGGAGGGGTCAAGATGGAGAGTCTGGAGAAAGCAGTATGCCGCCGGCTCCCCGGTAAGAGAAATACATAGATCAGCAGAAATGGGTTAATAATTAAAGGCAGAGCTAGCCGATAAGAAACAAGTAACCGGGCCAACAGTACTGTATCAAATACAGAGTCTCTGTGTGTTATTTGGGGCTGGCTTGGTGGCGGAACAAGAGCAGGTGGCGGGCAGGAAACCGTACACCTTACAGATGGCGCCCACGTGGCCAGTAAGAACTTCCACTTAAAATTTAACAAAAGGTTAAAGATGGGTTTTAGAAACAAAAGAACAGAGATAAGCAAGGTTTCTTGGTAGCAGCATTTTTCTCGGTTGGACTCTGATTTGCTAGAGACAAGCAGATATTCGCGCGGCTCCTTTAAGGGAAGGTTCCTGACTCAGCATAAACGGCAAAAAACTGCACAGCTTTTAAATAACTCTGCTAACAATTTATTGGTGTGTATGAGAGATGGTAATGGCAGTGACCACATCTCCAAGCCGGCAGCATGCAGATCAAGGCAGTGAGCGCCGCTTTCAGTGCTGGTGGTAAAATAGCCGCCACCAACTTTTATAAACCACGGCAGAAACAACAAAGACTTTCATTTTAACAATGTTGTTTAACAGATAAAGACTTGTGGCCAGATGAAGATAAAAATTTACAGTAAAGACAGATTCATATTAAGAATCTAAAGGTTTACAGTGTGTTTTAGAATATACGTAGACATGAAAAAAAATGGTTTTAAAGAGACAAAGAGGAACTGGGTGTTGTAGCACACGCCTTTAATCCCAGCATTCAGGAGACAGAGGCAAGCAGATCTCAGTGATTTGCAAAGTAAACCTGGTATGCAGGGTAAATTCCAGGACAGATAAGAGTTACACAGTGAAATCCTATGTCAAAAAATAAAAAAAAAATAAAAGTAAAATAAACAGAGTAATAAAGGCACGTAAAGATGAAAAGCTCAGAGAGAATCTGGTTACTGTATGCTATTGTGTTGTCTCTACATTGCTTGACTGCTGAGAAAATAACAACTGATAAAGGAAATGCTGCTGGATTAATTAAATTTATATATTTTAAAAATGCTTTGACTCAAAAATGTAAGTTCAAGGACAAGTTACTGGGGAAAAGGATTTCTATTTTTGTTTCCACAGAAAATAAAAAGCTATGGATTCCTTCCAGACTAATGTGGTTTGAGCAAGCCAGGCCCCCTGAAACAGAGTTGTTGGTTATCCAACATTCAAAACAGCTGAACAAAACAGCCTTGCAGACTACAGCCAAGATTTCTGCGTCTTCTCATGATCCCCCATGACAGCGCCCCCTATCAGCAGGAAGTAGTTTGGAAAGAACGACGCCCAAATTCCCAAATATTGTTTATAAATGTTTGTTTTCATTTGAATGGATTTGGTTATAAATGGTTAATGATCACAACCAATATCTTTTTAAAGGTAAAAAGGGAATTATGGTATAGATATGAATACTTTGTTTTGGAATGGATTTTCATTTATTGATACAATTTAAGGTCAATTTTGTGATATGTATATTTCTCCTCTTGTTTAGGTATCGTGTTTATTGAGCTCAGTTAGAAATGTAATGTACAATGTAGTACAGATAATAGATAATTATCTATGATAGTCAAAGCTTAGAGTTAACTTAGTTAGGTTTTCAAGATACACAGAGATGTATTTGAGATAGATAGGCATTCTTCAAACCTTTCAAAGACCTACAGAATATGGCATTTAAAATGGTTTAGGGTTTTCGTGACAGTGAGACATAATTGCTCTTGGCAATACCACCTGCAACAGAAAGGAAGATGGACATTGAAGAAACTCGTTATGGAGTTTGCTTTCAATATGGCAAGACTAGCCATGTGGACAAGATACTGCTCTTGTCTGGACTGTTTGACTTTGTGCTATATAAACTGGACATGCAGGACCCACAGAAAATTGACTGCTGTCTCAAGATGGACATTGCTACAGAGTTCCTGCTTCATGGAAGAATCTGCCAGACAGTCTGCAGGATATAGAGAAAAATGACTGATAAACTGCCAATACAAGAAGACAGTTTAAAGTTTCCTGCATTGCTGAAGAGTCTGCCAGACACACTATGGCCTATGGGCTGAAGATGGAAGATTACAAAAGAACTTTGGGTGACCAGGCAGTGAGTTGTCTCTGTCATTTCTAGAGTTTATATACTATCCTTCTGTGGTCTTTGAAGGAGTTGAAGACAGATAGTTATGGTTATAGTTTTCCTTAGTCAGGATTAAAGATAAGTTACATATAGAACTTTAGACTCACAAAGATAAAATAGATGATGGAATAGTTTCTTAAATCTTGATAAATGTTAATGGACTAAATAGTGTTAACTGTGATTCTTATTTGATAACTGTTATGTGATATATTTTGCTATGTTAAGGTTAAAACCCTTCTTTTTATTTAAACAGAAAAGAGGAGATGATGGGAGATGCCATTATGTATATATGTTTCTCATACTGGTTAATAATAAAGCACTGTTGGCCAATAGGAAAGGAAGATAGGAGGGACTAGGAGACAAGGAGGAAATGGGAAGTAGGGAGGAGGGGTCAAGATGGAGAGTCTGGAGAAAGCAGTATGCCGCCGGCTCCCCGGTAAGAGAAATACATAGATCAGCAGAAATGGGTTAATAATTAAAGGCAGAGCTAGCCGATAAGAAACAAGTAACCGGGCCAACAGTACTGTATCAAATACAGAGTCTCTGTGTGTTATTTGGGGCTGGCTTGGTGGCGGAACAAGAGCAGGTGGCGGGCAGGAAACCGTACACCTTACAGACAAAGATTTATCTCAATCCTCTCAACTCAGCTGAACTCTTTACAGACTACAACCTTTCAAGAACTGAAATGCCTCTCCTGACCTCGGCAATCCAGCGGTTTAAAACAATTAATAATCGAATTCTGGAAATAAAAGGACATGAAGGGGTGAGGGTAGTAACGAAAAAAGGCACAGCTCATTGCACTGAACTCTCAAAATTATTTCACTGTGGAGTGAGATGAAACGACCGACACAAAATGTTGCTCAGTCTACTTTTCATTGTGAAATCCTGAATTCCCAGTAGGGTCCAGCAACTTAATGTGAGGGCCCTTTGTGCTGCAAGATGAGATGGGACCAAACAGGGGAACACACTTTCTCAACGAAAAGAAAATTGAGGTTAATGACATCAATACTTTTATGTGTCTTGCAAGTACTATTTACGCTTTAGGTCTGCAAGTACTAGCAGCTATCCTAGGGTTTGGTGGCTGAGGAGCCAGATGGGACAGTTTCTGAATCTTTGTTGCATCCTGGGAAGGAAGCCTGGAAAAGCCCCTGAAGACTGAACAGTCTTCCCTCAGAGGAAAGCCTCAGCAAGAGACACTAAAGCAGGCAGCCTGAGAATGCTGATCCCAGGTGGCTGGGATCAGTGGCTGAGCCACCCACCCGGGGGTCCTGATCCTATGGAGGAGGGTCCCCCATCCTCTTCCAGCCCCAGTGACCTCTCCTCAGAATCCCAAACTGCCCTCAACTCCATCAACTATGTGGCCCTCTCACCATGAGTCTCCCTGGTCAGAGAAGGACACAGGCGGCCTCTCCCTGGGAGGCAGCTGAGGGGAGAAACAAGCATCCTAGTGTCAATGGTAATAAAAAACTCAACAGCTTCTCCTCGGATTCTCCTCTGGCCAGTACATATCCCTGTCCACATGCGCATGCGCTGCCATCCAACTGGTAGTAGGCGGGGCAACAGGCCACGTCTAAGAATTATGACTGGACATCTCGGCTGTCCATCACGCATTGTGAGCCCAGTAGAAAGGCTTGAAATTGTTGGCTCAACTGTGGCCAGAGGCAAAGTGTTCAAGATTGGGTGGTTGGCAACAGCTGCTGGGGAAATACCTACCCATGTTCCTTTACCCCCACCATTTCCTGGAGCTGTCCTTTCTCAGTGCTTCTGGTGCTTAACTAAGTCCTTGCAAGTACTTACAACACATTGACAAAATTTACCCATTTTTCTTGTACAACAGAGAAAAAGGTGGAGCATTGTAGGCACTCAACAAATGCCTTGGATTTGTGAACGACCCATTGATAGGCTGAAGTGTATCTTGTGACTATGCCATTCGATCACTACAAAATCATTGTCTTTAAGTGGCCATGGCCTTCAGAAATCTTCTAGTGGCTTCAGAGAAACAAAGTATTCACATGTGGCCAATGGTGTCCCAAGAGGTTATATTAATTGGTATTAGAAGAAAGTTCTATCATTATCCACTGTAATGTGTTATTAAGGGAAAACGCGCCTACCATGCCAAACCGTTTTGACAGAGGTCATTTCATCCATGAATAGAAAGTTGAAAAAAGCCTTGAGGTATACATATCAAGCAAGAAACCTGGGGTTTTCTGTGCTGCTCAAAATTAATTCATATTGATTGAAGAACGGCAGTTTCCTAGTTTGGAAATGGTATTGATTAGGAGAGAACAGTTCAGATTCTCTGGCTCTGTATTTTGATGTAGGTGATAAAAGCTTATGAATCCAAAATGTCATACAGCTATCCCCCTAGACAAATGTCCCTTTGGACGGCAGGGATTGTGAGGTTTATGAGGGCTTATGAGGAGATATTGACAGTTGATTGCTGTTGAGGAGTAGAGAGTATCCTTTAAGAATGGAACCCCATTGATCTACAGGGCCTCAGTGTATTGCCCCTCACCTGTGCTTATATGGGCAGCATAAACTGAGCAAAGTGAATTATATTTTTTTAAAGAAAGAAGGGAATAAGAAGTTGAAGTGGAGAGGGATTAGGTGGATGAATAGGAAGAAAACATATTGTATGAATATGTGAAATTTCTAATTAATTACATGAAAAGATTAATCTCATTACTAAAGTCAGTTTAAAAAATACTAAGACAATGCATGGACCTGAAAAACACAGGAAAGAGGAAAACCAGTGCCAGTTGGGAAGCTTTAATTCAGGTAAGCTCACTAACCATACATCACCCATATACCTAACAGGATATTTTCAGTACTCAATGGTTGTACCAGGTATTTCTCTTGTTAAATGGAGCTTTCTTTTTTAAACTCTTTTTTTAATTAAAAAAAAAGACTTCATACAATATATTTTAATCATGTTTTCCTCTCCCCACTTCCTCCTATATCTTCTCCACCTCCAACTCCACCGAACTTTATGATCTTCATTTTCTTTCAAAAAAAAAAAAAAAAAAAAAACAACACAAAATTGGAAATCACATAATCAAAACAAAAAAAAGGCTCCACCCCCCAAAATAGCTAAGTAATATGAAATAAAAAGTAAAAACAGATACCAGTGAGATCATTTTTTTGATGGCCTCCTCAGCATGGGGCTTGTCCTTAAGTGTGACTGACATATACATGGAGACTGCTTTAGAGAAAACTTCTGGTTTTTTTTTCCATTTTTTTTTTCTTCTCCTGTAGCCCAGGCTTGTCTCAAAGTGGCTTGTGCATATATCAGGGATGACATTGAACTTCTCAGCCTCCCACCATCATTTCCTGTGTACTGAGACTGCAGGTCTGCTTCACCGTACCAAAATCTTCTCTTTTATTTGTTTTGCTTTGAGGCAGTGTCTCACCACATAGCCTTGCTATGCCTGGAACTCACCATGTAGACCAGGTTGGCCTAGAATTCATAGAGATCCTTCTGCCTTAGCCTCCCACATGCTGGGATTGCTGGCATGAGCCAGTAGCAAAGCTTCAAACTGTCCTTGAAACTCAAAGCCCTGACAGTAAATTTGATCACAAAGTGACTGTGGTGGCCAATGAGATGGTTCATGAGGTAATAATACAAACCTGGGGATTTGAATTGTATTCAGAGAAACCACAAAGTGGAAACAACTCTTGTAAAATGTCCTCCAAATTCCAAACACTCCATATAATCCCAATAATCTGACACCCCAAATAAATAAATGAAATGCCAATGATAAAAACAAATGTTCACAACTGTTACAGGGCATAAAGCAAGCTCACAAACTATTTCAGGCACTTCCGTAGATTTCTTAGATGAGCTAAGTTTATTTGAAAGAGAGAAACTAGCACCTTTAGTTATAGCCAGAAATAGAGGAAAAGGTCCAAACTGCTTCTGCTGATGTATTTCAGGGCGTGCAATAGCTATTTTCTCTCTGGTGTCAGGGCCTTGTCTGGTAGCTGGGTTCTGCTGGAGGCCTAGGTCTCCCACCTGGCAGTGCCAAGACATTCCAGGGAATTGATGAGGCTAAGCCCCACTCTACACCCTCACTGATTTTCACCCCATTCCCATGGCAACCAGTCTGACACATATTACATATTCTGTCTTACTTCTACACAGCAAGATCTAAGCCAGCATGAACCCACTGTGCCTTACTTTCTCCATCTGAGTCACCCCATTCCCATGGCAACCAGTCTGGCACATATTACATATTCTGTCTTACTTCTACACACCAAGATCTAAACCAGCATGAACTCTCTGTGCCTTACTTTCTCCATCTGAGTCAGGACTGGAAGATGATCTCACCTGGAAGTGTAAGTGAGTGAGAATAAACAAGGACAATTGTGAAGTGCTGAGTCAAGTCCCTGTGCACACAGTTTGTGCTTAATAACCACTTCCCCCATCTCCTGGCCCTGAAGGGCCATTGGCACAGCAACCAGTGACAGCAGGTGTTTGTAGCACTGGCCTCCAGAACCCCTGGCTGCACTCTGACAGTACCGACAAACTGTCTCAGAAGGCTACAGCAAATGCTGTTGTGTTTGGCCCTTAGGAAACCAGGGTTCCTTGTTCAGAAGCAGCTCGTGACTTCTCCAGGGCTCATATCCACAGTTCTCTCAGAGATATGGAGCCTTGGAAAGAAAACCAGGCCATAGACATGTACCCCATGGAAAAGTAGGACACATGTGTTGAGGCCCCAGCCATAGAGAAGCCACAAGCCAACACAGGAAAAGTGAGTGTGCCTAGAGCTCATGGATGGAAAGAGAGCCTCAGCAGATAGCAAATGCCTAGTATCCTCCACATAACATGCTAGTTGTCTCCACCACCTAAAGAGATCCAGGGGAGTTGAGTATCTGGTGTGCATGAGTTGGAGGCCCAGCCTCATGCTTAGGTAACTGAGGCTAGACTTCAGGAAACACACAGCCATTCCCAGCCTGTTTATCACTGTGAAATGATGTCCACAGGATCTGCGGGGCTGTGGCTTGGGCTCCATACACAGTATCAAGCTTCACCCAGGAAGAATTGTGAGGCTCTTTAGAGGCAAAGAACACACTGCACATGCTGAACTGAAGGATTGAGGCCCAGAGAGGTGAAGAAACTTGCCTGGAGTCACAGGCCTTATTCCAGCAAGGATATAACCTCAGTCTGGGTTAGGACTCACCCCACAGTCACATTGCTCCCCTTTGTTACCCCTGTATCTTCCTCAGAGTCTACTGGGACTCCTAGTTGCAGCTTCCCAGGTCAGTGCATTTGTGATGCTGAACACAGGCCATGTAAGAAAACTCCCAGGTACCTACACCATCCAGACTCTAAAAGACTAGTACAAATCTGGTGCTGGATGTAGGCCAGTGAGAATTCAGATGTCCCTGAAGTCCTGGGAAGAGGAACCTCAGAGAGGCCAGGTACTTGAGAGATCAGCCCTTTCCTTGCATTTTGAGGTCACTGCTTTCTGGGGGGGGGATGGTAGAGATGTACCTAAAGGATACCTTCGTCCTGACCCAGGATCCTGGGCTTTACCTGGCTGTGAGTGTAAGGCCCTACCATGTCTGTCTGAAGTTATGAGCTTCAGGAGCACTTCACTCCACACCTTGAGCCTTTCCTTGTTCCACCTGCAGCCCCAAGCTGCAAGGGCATAGCAGTCCATATCTATTAGTCTTGCCAGTGTCTGAATTAGCTAGCACTAGGCTCTTGCCACCCCATCCCAGTGTCACAGGTTAAATCCAGTTTCTTTTAAGCATGCTAGGCAAATACTGTTCCCAACCCTTGCCCACCAGCATCTGATTGGCTACTTGGGAGTATAGTCAACTGGCAATAGGACCAGAAGTGAAGGAGAAAAAAGTGGTGATTTCAAAAGCAAAGGTCCTCCCGGAACCAGTTGTGCTGTATGCAACAGGGCCGGAACTTTGGCAGTCATGTATCATTTTATCGGGGGACACAGGAATAGCACAGATGGTAGACAGTGGACAACAGAGAAGTTATAAGGGGGAATATAAAGAGGAAAACTGACCTGAGGACATGACTCAGTCAATAGCATGCTTGCACACAAGTGACATAGAGTGATGCATGCTTATAATCTCAATACTGGGAAGGTGAACACAGCTGTGACCATGAAGTTCACTAGCCTGTAAGCCTAGCCATATTGGTTGAGTCCTAGCCAATGACTGACAATATCTCAAAAACAAGGTAGAGAGCAACTAAGGAAGAACTTCCAAGGTTGTTCTAGGACCACCATGCATGAAAGGCATACCCAAACCAACAGGCACAAACAAACAAATGCACATACATACATGCAGGCAGGCACCCCATACACAGTCATGCCTACATGCAACCATGTAGTAAACTTCCTTTGTTCTCAAGAGGTGATTCAGGCTGAATTTCCTTCCTAATCACACAATAAATTTTATATGACCCTTTCCTAATAATCCTATACTGCAATAGATGACTTATGGAACCAGACTTGTAACTCAGATGTATTGCAAAGTCATGGTAAATATAACTGAGCACCTGAGCTCACCTCCAACACCCAAAAAATAGACTACACCAGGTGTCATTCTGGCAGGCCTGTAGGACAGGGTGTCTGCAAGTATTTCTTCTTTTGTGATTTTTAAGAATGGTAATGGTATTTCACTGGATCTGCGACTCAGGTTTTTTGTCTATTTGTAGTATCTACATGTGGGTGCATAATCATGTGTGTCTTCTCCATTAATGTGGAGGACAGTGGTCAAACTTTGATGCTCTTCTTTTTGAGATATTGACTTTGTTTTCTCAATGCTTTTATTTGTCCATATTAATTATATACACAAACATTAAAATTGTTTAACATAGATTTTATTATGACCTCTTTATGAGTGCATATACTGATATAATTTGATCATATTCACCTCCTCTTTACCTCACTTGTACACTTCCCTCTCTGCCTCATCCCCTTCCTCCTCCTCTTTAGTCCTTCTGATTTTAAGTGTTTTTTAAATGACCCTTATGAATGCCATTAGGGCTGCTTACAAGGTCTTGAAATTGATGTGTAGTAACCAAGAAGATCCACTGACCTGAAAATGCAGCAACAACAGGTAGGGGATAAGGAGATGGTACAGATGATGGTCGGCACTATTTGGACATTTGACTGCCTGTCTGCCCATCCTCCAGTGTATGCTTTCACACACCATGTTACTCATCCAAGCTCCTAGCCAATCACCTACTCATGACATCCAGGTTTTCAATTCAGTGTCTATGTACAATTCATTCAGTAGATGCAGACTCTTAGTTATAAAACTGAATTATTGCAAAACCAATTCTGTTGCTCTATATGAAGCTGGAGTCCAGTGAAGGAGAAAGGTCAGTAACATATGAAACATGTACATGTCAGTATGATAGTTGATAGTTAGGATTCTTTTTGTTGTTGTTGTTGTTTGTTTTTGTTTTTTCTTTTTTTCAAGACTGGATTACTCTAACTGCTTTGAAACTCACTTTGAAAACCTGGCTGGCCTCAAATTCAAGACATCTTTCTGCCCCAGCCTCCAGATGCTAGCATTAAAGGCATGAGCCATCATTGCCTTAGGATAGTTAGGATTCTAAGCACAGAGTTCTGTGTGAGTGAGTTCTCGAACCTTGGGTTCATTTGCTTGGCAAGGCTATTGTGATATCACAGTGAGAACCAGTTTGCAAGGAGGAGAACCTCACATAAGTTCAAAATGTGTTCTTGTCATAGTAAATGATTTGGGTGGCATGTGATATTCTCCTCTCTTCCTACTTCCAAATGTTTTCTCTTCACTTTGCCCAGCTGTGGCTTCTGAGTGACGGAGTCCTCAGGAGCAGGTGTCAGCCCTGTGTTTTATAAGTGGCGCTGGACATTTCTCCCATCCAGGACAGTATAGGATTGATTGGGTAATCACCTGGGAACTTTAGACAAGCTGGTGGTAGAAGTGGGGATTTGGGCCTTTGGTGGAAAATTTCTCTCAGTAGCTACATGTAATCAAGCCAAGAAAATCACAATAGTTTTTCACAGAAGAATTTGGCCCCACTGGCCTATAGCCCAGCTTTAATAGCAAAGTACTTCATTGAGACCTCAGATGACAAAGGTGCAGTCAAAACTACTTCCTTTTGAGTCGCAGAAAATAAATATTACATGTTTTCTCTCATATATAGATCTTAGATTTTAATGTTTATATATATATATATATGTGTGTGTGTGTGTGTGTGTGTGTGTGTGTGTGTGGACAGATGCCATTGGCCATGGGACTAGAAAAGGATTCCTTGCCATCAACTAGGTTTTGCAAACTACATTCCCTGTGACAGACAAAGGACTAGGTGTCAAGGAAAGAAGGAGATGAGCCTCAATGGAAGATAAAGTAAAGCTTTGTCTATTAGGTTTGGGAGAGTTCCTGGGCTGGCAGTTCACTAACCTGATTCTGAGTTGAGTCTTTTGCAGCCATCAGGGTCCATAGCTTTCTTCTATGGATCCTGTTTACTTAGCCATACAATGGCATTCGAGCCACTTCTCTTCACATATCTTCTAGACACTAGACACTCCATCTCAGGTGGCTGTTTGTGCTTTCCCATCAAAACATATCTGTCTCTCTAACCCCTTCAATAGTTCATTCATTTGGATTATAATTTTTAATACCAATAAAAGTATTTAAGAAGAAATGAAATAAATTTAAAATGTCTACTTACCTTTTTCACATTTGGAGTATGCTAGAGCATGATTTTCAAGGAAGACTTACAGGAAGTACAGAGCTCCACCCTGCAGGTATTTGATGGGACAGCACTATGGGCAGACAACATAAATGTTAGAGACCTGGTAAGAAAATGTTCTCCTTGTGTTATTGATATAACTTTCCCTCTGGCTCCTTGTACTTCCCAGCACAGGCCTGTAGAGGAGTCCTGACACACTGAGCCCTGCTATAAGGTGAGTTAGTGATGCTAGATCTTTTTCTTGTTGGGCAATGTGCTTTAGACTTGGCATCTTTTTCCTCATTCTCTTAGGAACAGATTCATCCAATAATGTCACCATCACTGAGACACCCAGATACATTGCTCTGGGCCACTGTTCTCACCACAGATAGCTCTACCCATTAGAGACCTCTCAGTTGCTTCATTCTGACTGACAAGAAAACCTCATGGATACTATTCAAAGTCAGAGATGGCTGTGTCACAATTCTGAACGCAAAAAGTGAGAAAAACAAGAGCTGTCTTACAAAGTTATGAAGTCTTAATCAGCTACATTCTGAAATGTGTTTTGTTGTCTCTCATATTTGTTAGCATAAATAAAAACATATCTACTATACTTTTCTCACCCAAACCTTTTTTCCCTATATCCAGTTTTGTGGTTCATTTTCCCTTTATCTTCCTTTCACATAGATATAATGAGGGAATCTTCTAGAGCATGTTAGTATCTGTTCTTTAAGATAGTCATTCTTATTTGCTGTCTTCATTATTTCATTTTCTTGTGCCTACAACAGTATATTACATGATCTCAGAAAAATACAGATGGCAGACATATGACAGTTTGAAATTTCATTCTCCTGAGTAAAAACATTGTGAGTTTTTATATACTCATTATTGGGTGTTATTTGTGACAAAGCTAAGCTGTCCTTTTGTTTTGATTATTATCTTACTTGTTTGATAAACTTCGTAGATACTCTGAATCTGCTTCATACATGTGCATTGCAGAGACAGGCAATGTGGTTCTTGGCTGCAGGACTCTTGGATTGGCAATCTTCTGCCTCAGGTCCCAGGTCAGTCAAAACTGGATGGAGGGGTCATTGAGTCAAAATTGAGTAACTTTTAATACAGACAGTTAAAGAAAATGGAAAGTTCATATAATGCTAGACTTATTTATTCATTTTTCTTTATGCTCCTTAAAAAATGTCTTCCATACTGGCTTCTGTCACTTCTAATAAAGTATCAGGCATTTGATTTTCAGAGTGGAGAATATGAAACTTACCTGTGTAAACAGGAGTTCATTATGGTCCTAGAGAGCTTGGACCCCATGAGCTACAGACATCGAACTTCTGACACAACAGTGATGGGAAGACAGCAATACAAGAAAACACCTAACAATAGAAAGACAAGCATGACACTATTAGAATCTAGGGACTCTACAAGAACTAGACCTGAACACCCCAAAGCAGGTTAAACAGAAGAGAACAACTTAAAAATTATCATCATAAAAATGATAGAGGCCCTGAAAGATGATCTGAGAAAATCCCTTAAAGAAATGGAAGGAAAAAAATTGGAAGAAATGAACAGATCTCTTAAAGTAAAGAAAGCCAAGACAAAACAATTAAACAGGTGAAGAAAATAGTTCAAGACTTGAAAATTGAAGTAAAGACAATAAAGAAAACTGAGGGAATGCTGGAAATAGAAAAAATGGTCAAACTATTGGAAACTACAGACACAAGTATAACCAACAGAATACAAGAGATGGAAGAGAGAATCACAGACGCTGAAGATAAATTAGAGGAAACAGATTCATCGACCAAAGAAAATTGTAAACCCAACAAATCCTTAACACAAAAAGAAAAAAAAAAAAAACAGGAAAGATAGAGCACCATGAAAAGGCCAAACCTAAGAATATTATGCATAGAGGAAGGCAAAGAAGCTCAGCTCAAAAATGCAGAAAACATATTCAATAAAATCATTGCAGAAAACTTTCCCAATATGAAGAAGGACATGCCCATAAAAGTGCAAGAAACAAACTGAACAACAAATAGACTGGACCAAAGAAAAAATACCCTTTGACACATAATAATCAAAATACCTTACATAAAGAAAGAATATTAAGAGAAGTGAAGGGAAAAGGCCACATAACATATAAAGGCAGGACTATCAAAATTACACCTGCCTTTTCCATGGAAAATCTCAAGGCCAGAAGGTCCTGGTTAGATGTGCTACAAGTACTGGGAGTCCACGGATGCCAGCCAAGGCTACTATAACCAGGAAAATTCTCAATCACTATAGATGCAGAATACAAGATATTTAATGACAAAGCCAGATTTTCACAATACATATCTGCAAATCCAGCCCACAGAAAGTTTGGAAGGAAAACATCAACCCAAGGAATTTAACTACTCTCACAAAGACATAGGCAACAGATAGTCCCACTTCACCAGAACCCAACGGTAAAGCAGGACAAATATATTCACAATACCACTGCAAACAACAAATCTAAATCAAACAATTAACAATCAATAGTCCTTACTCTCCCTCAACATTAATGGTCTTAACTGGCCTATAAAAAGACACAGGCTAACAGAATAAATACGAAGATAGACGTCATCCTTCTGCTGCATACAAGAAACACACTTAAGCTTCAAAGATAGACATTATGTCAGGGTAAAGGGCTGGGAAAATATCTTTCAAACAAACAGGTGTAGCTATCCTAATCTCTAACAAATTAGACTTCAAACCAAAATTATTCAGACACTCATTACGTCTTCTTCGCAGGAAAAATTCATCAACACAAGAGTCTCAATTCTGAACATCAATGCCCCAAATATAAAGGCATCCACATTCGTAAAAGAAAAGCAACTAAAACTCAAAGATCACATAAAAATCACACACTTATACTGGGATACTTCAACATACCACTCTCAACAATAGACAGGATGACCAGACAGAAGCTTAACAAAGAAACAAAAGAACTAACAGAAGTTATGTCTCAATTACTTTTCACAGATATCTATAGAACATTCCATCCAAACACAAAAGAATATACCCTCTTCTCTGCTCCACATGGAACCTTCTTTAAAACTGAGCACTTACTAGGCAGCATAACAAACCTCAACAGATACAAAAAAAAAAAAAAAAAAAAAAAAAAAAAAAAGGGAATAGTCCCCTGTATCTTATCAGGCCACCATGCTTTAAAATTGGAATCCAACCACAATACAAATTGCAGAAACCCTACAAACTCATGAACAAATAAAGAAAGAAATTAACGACTTCCCCTAAAATTCACCGAGAATGAGGACATAACATACCCGAACTAATGGGACACCTTGAAAGCACTGTTGCAAGGGAAGTTCTTTGCACTAAGTGCCCATATGAAGAAAACAGAATATAGTTACATTAGAGAATTAACAGCACAACTGAAAGCCTTAGAACAAAAGCAAGCAAACTCACCTCAGAGGAATAGACACCAGGAGACAATCACTTTGAGGGCTGAAATCAATAAAATAGAAACCAGGTTAACAATAAAAAACTCAGTACAAAAAAAAAAAAATTAAAAAAAAAATAAAACATACAAAAACTCAGTGCAACAAAGAGTTGGTGTTTCGAAAAATCAACAAGATAGGCAAACTTTATCCAAACTATCCAAAAAGCAGAGAGAGTACATGCAAATTAACAAAATCAGAAATGAAAAGTGGGACATTACAACTGACACAGAGGAAATCCAGACAGTTTTCAGGCCATAATTGGAGAACCTGTACTCCACAAAATTTGAAAATTCAAAGGAAATGGACAAATTTCTGGATAACTATCTCTTACCTAAATTAAATCAAGAACACACAAACAATTTAAATAGACCTAAAACCCCCAAATGAAATAGAAGCAGTCATCAAAATCCTTCCAACCAAAGAAAGCCCAGAGCCAGATGCAGAATTCTACCAGAAATTCAAGGAAGAGCTAATACCAATACTCCTCAAACTGTTCCACACAATAGAAATGGTAGGTTCATTACCAAAGTCTTTTCACGGGGCCACAATCACCTTGGTACCGAAGCAACTGCCGAAGGCACACAAAGACACAACTAAGAAAGAAAAATAAAGAACAATATTCCTGATTAACATTGATGGAAAAATACTCAGTAAAATACTAGCAAACAGAATCTAAGAACACATCAGAGAAATCATCCACCATGACCAAATAGGATTCATCCTGGGATTGCAGGGATGGTTTAACATATGAAAATCTATCAACATGAACCACCATATAAACAAACTGAAAACGAAAAACAATATGATCATCTCCCTAGATGCTGAAAAATCCTTTGACAAAATTCAACACCCTTTCATCATGATGAAGGTCTTGGAGAGATCAGGGATAGCAACAACATACCTAAATATAATAACAGCAATAGAAAGTAAACCAACAGCAAACATCAAACTGGATGGAGAGAAGCTTAAGGCAATTCCCTTAAAATTAGGAACAAGGAAAAGGCTGCTCACTCTCTCCATTTCTCTTCAATATTGTACTTGAAGTTCTAGCTAAAGCTACAAGACAACAAAAGGAGATCAAGAGATCCAAATTGGAAAGGAAGAAGTCAAACTTTCTCTATATGCAGATAATATGATAGTTTACATAAGCGACCCAATAAACTCTACCAGGGAATTTCTACAGCTGACAAACCTTTTTAGCAAACTAGCAGGATACAAGATAAACTAAAAAAAAATCACTACCCCTACTTAATTCAGACTACAAAGAGGCAGAGAAAGAAATCAGAGAAACATCACCCTTTACAATAGCCACAAACAACATAAACTATCTTGCGGTAAAGCTTACCAAACAAGTGAAAGACCTACATAATAAGAACTTAGTGTCTTTAAACAAAGAAATTAAAGAAGATATCAGAAAATGGAAAGATCTCCCATGCTCTTAGACAGGTAGGATAAACAAAGTAAATATGACAATTTTGACAAAAGCATTCTACAGATTCAATGCAATCCCCATTAAAACCCCAGCAAAAATTTTCACAGTCCTTTAAAGGATAATAATACTTTATATGAAAAAACTAAAGACCCAGGATATCCAAAACCACCCTGTACAATGAAAGAACTTTAGGAGGAATCACCATCCCTGACTTTAAGCTCTACTACGGAGCTATAGTCCTGAAAACAGCCTGGTATTTGCACAAAAATAGACAAGTAGACCAACGTAATAGAATTGAAAATCCTGATATTAACCAATACACCTACAAACACCTCATTTTTAACAAAACAGCTGAAAGTATACAATATGGGAAGGAAAGTATCTTCAACAAATGTTGCTGGCACAATTCGATGATGGTGTGTAGAAGACTGCAGATAGACCCATGTCTATCGCCACATACAAAACTCAAGTCCAAATGGATCAAAGACCTGAACAGAAATCCAGCCACACTGAACCTCTTTGAGGTGAAATAGGAGGTAGCCTTGAACAAACTGGTATGGGAGACTGCTTCCTGAACATAACTCCAATAGCACAGATACTGATATCCGCAATTAATAAATGGGACCTCCTCAAACTTAGAAGCTTCTGTAAGACAAAGGACACAGTTGACAAGACCAAATGGCTGCCCAGAGACTGGGAAATGATTTTCCTCAATCCTACATCTGACAAAGGGCTGATCTCCAAAATAACAAAGAACTCAAGAAACTAGTCAACAAAACACCAAATAACCCTATTAAAAAATGGGGTACAGAACTGAAGAAAGAATTCTCAATAGAGGAAATCAAAAAGCCTGAAAGACACTTAAGAATGTGCTCAACATCCTTAGCTATCAGGGAAATGCAAATCAAAACAACTTTGAGATTCCACCTTACTCCTGGCAGAATGGCAAAAAATTAGAAACACCAATGACAACTAATACTGTAGAGGATGTGGAGAAGTGGAAACACTCCTCCACTGCTGGTGGGAGTGCAAACTTGTAAAGCCATTTTGGAGATCAGTATGGTGGTTCCTCAGGAAAATGGGAATTAGTTTACCACAGGACCCTGCAATAGAAGACAGAAGAAAGAGAGAGAGAGAGATGGAGAGAGAGAGAGAGAGAGAAAGAGAGAGAGAGAGAGAACATAAAAGAGGGAGCCATTATAAGTTTGAAGAGAAAACTAAACCTAAACAAATGTCTAGAGACCTACAAGTCTGACTCCAACTAACAATTTTAGCCTCAGTGGAAAGGCTACCATAAATGCCCTTCCCTAATAATGAGATCAACATCTAATTTATCCACCATCAATGAGCCCTCATCTAGTACCTGTTGGAAAGAGAAGCAAAAACCCACAACTAAACACTGAGTCGAACTAGAATCCAGATGCAGAGAGAGAGAGGACAAGACCAGGTTGCACAAACACATAGAGACAGCTGATCTGAACAAGGAGCTGTTAATGGGCCCCCAGACTTTTAGCTGGGAATCCAGTATGGCACTGGCTCAGACCTCCTGAACATGGGTCTCAGCTAGAAGGCCTGAGCAGTCTAAGGGACCTCAGACAGTAGAACCAGGATGTATTCCTGGTACACAAAAGGACCTTGTGTGCACATTCCCCATGGAGGAATACTCCCTTAACCTAGAGGAGAGAAGTCCTAGTCCCTACTCCAAATGACTTGACAGATTTAGATGGCATCACCCTACATGTGGAGTGGGGGGGAGTGGAAGGGGAGAGTGGTCAGGGTGCATGTGAAGGTGGGAGAGGGAGATGGAGGGAGGGAGGGATAAGGAAATGGGATCGATATGTAAAATAAAAATAAAATTAAAACAAAAATAATAAAATAAAGATAATAAAAATAAGAATGATAGTCTTGTAGAACCCCTTAGTTCTGAAGTTACCTTGCTAATTTTGAGTTCAAATGGGATTGCTAAATCACAGTGAGTCACTGAAGTCTGAGATCTTTACTGATTTGGAAGCCATATAACATTTGATGTTGTTGTTATTGTTTAGTGTTTATTCTGCTGCATTGGTAACTATAAACCTCTGTGCACTCACATGCAAATGCTCACACTCTATGGTTGTGCAGTGGCTCTCTTCATATCTCAGAATAGCTTTGGTCTGAAGGCTACTTTCTTAGATGAGTCTTGCTGTGCTCTGTTACTGCTCTCATTTGCTTGTCCTGCTAACCCCAATCCTCTGACTGCCAGTTTTTAATATTCTTCTTTATGGGAGGTATTTCTTGAAGACACAGATAGTTGATATTTTTAAAAACAGCTACTTAGCTGACTTTTAATTTTGAGTTGAAGCTATTTACCCTTGCAATGTATGCAATTTGTTTAATATATTAATGTCATTCAGAGACAGTATCTGAACACTATGCAGTAGAACACACCATCCTTGGTTGTCCTGAGGCACTTGTGTTCATGCAGGTCTGGTGTCGCCCCACAGCTGATAATGGTTCCTGGGATTGATGTTAAAGCAGCAGTGGTATCTGCTCTTCTGCACTTTCAGTGGGACGATCCCAGCATGTGTGCTCTTCTTAATTCTATCTTCATAAAATAGACAGACCTAATACATACACATACAAATCACTCTACAGTAATGCTTGTTATTAAAGGATCCATGTGGAGCTTTAATTAGGAAATGTATCTACATACATTAGCACCTGCTATTGATGCAGTTCTCCATCTTCCAAGATGTAGAGTGGATTAACTAGGGCAATACAGCTTAACTTAGTAAGACAGAATCCATTTACTTTTTATTCGTTTTAATATTTTTTTCTTATTGTATATATTGATCCCTGTTTCCTCTCTCTCCCATTCTCTCATGCCCCCCAACCCCTCATCCACATCCCAGGGAGGGTGAGGCCTTCCAGGAGGAATCATCAAAATCTGTGAAGTCATTCAAGTAGAGCCTAGGCCCACCCTTTGTCTCTAGGATAAAGGAGTATCCCTCCATGGGGAATGGGCTCTCAAAGTCCATTTGTGTACTAGGGATACATACTTGTTCCGCTGCCAGAAGTCCCATAGACTTCCAAGGTCTCCTAACTGGGACCCATGTTCAGTGAGTCTGGGTCAGTCTTATACTGTTATCCCAGCTATCATTCTGAGGTCCATGAGCTCTACCTTTTTCCTTTTCCCTTTTCAGTGGGAGAATATATGTCTCCTGTAGGTTCCTCCTTATTTCCTAGCTTCTCTGGCAGCATGGATTGTAGGCTGGTGATCCTTTGTCTAGGTCTGAAATCCATACATGAGTAAGTACATACCATGTTCCTCTTTTTGTGACTGGGTTATCTCACTTAGGATGGTTTCTTCCAGTTCTGTTTATTTCCCTGACAATTTTAAGGTTCTATTATTATTTTTTTGTCACGGAATATTACACCATTGTATAAATATACCACATTATTTTTATCCATTCATTAGTTTAGGGGCATCTAAGTTGCTTCCAGGTTCTGGCTTTTACAAATAATGCTGCTATGAGCATTGTTGGACAGATGTCTTTTTTCCAACAATGTGCATCATTGGGTATATGCCTAAGAATGGAATTACTTGCTTTAGTAGTAGACTGGATCCTATTGTCCTGAGGAACCACCATACTTATTTCCAAAGTAGCTGTACAAGTTTGTTCTCTTATCATTAATGGAGGAGTGTTCCCCTTTCTCTGCATCCTCTCCAGCACAAACTGTCTTTGGTGTTTTTGATTTTAGCTATTCTGACAGGAGTAAGATGGTATCTCAGAGATGTTTTGATATACATTTCCATTATTGCTAAGGATGTTGAGGACTTTCTTAAGTGTCTTTCACCATTTTAGATGCCTCTATTGAGAATTCTCTAGTTAGTTCTGCACCCCACTTTTTGATTGGATTATTTTGTGTTTTGGTGACAAGCTTTTTGAGTTCCTTATATATTTTGGAAATAATCCCTCTGCCATATGTGGAATTATTGACTATCTTTTCCCCTGCAGTGGGCTGCCCTTTTGTAGAATCAAAGAAAAGAATAGAAAGAATCAATGTATCAAAGAGTTGGTTCTTTGAAATAATCAACAAGATAGGCAAAACTTTATATAAACTAACCAAAAGCAGAGAGAGAGGGGATACAAAAGGCAAAATCAGAAATGAAAAGGGGGTCATAAAAAAAGACACTGAGGAAATCCAGACACTCTTCAGGTCATATTTTGAAAACCTGTACTGCACAAATTTTGAAAATTTCAAGGAAATTGACAATTTTCTGGATAAATATCTCTTAATAAATTAAATCAAGAACATTTGAGCAATTTAAACAGACCTATTACCCCTAATGAAATAGAAGCATTCATCAAAAGTTTTCCAGCCAAAAGAGAAAAAAACCAGCCCAGATACAGAATGCTTCCGTGCAGAATTCTACCAGAAATTCAAAGAACAGCTAACACCAACACTCCTAAAATTATTCCATAAAATAGAGGTACATGATTAATTGCCAAACTCTTTTTATGAGGCTACAGTTACCTTGAAATACAAGCCACACAAAGACTCAACTAAGAAGGACTGCAGACCAGTATCTCTCATGAACATTGATGCAAACTTGCTCAATGAAGTAATGACAAATTGAATCTAAGAACACATCAGAGAACTCATCCACCATGACCAAGTAGACTTCATCCCAGAGATGTAGGAATGTTTCAACATAAGAAAATCCATCAACGTAATCCACCATATAAACAAACATAAAAAAAAAGATATGATCCTCTGACTATGTGCTGAAAATACCTCTGAAAAAATTCAACACCCCTTTATGATAAAGGTCTTGTAGAGATTGGGATAACAGGAGCATACCTAAACATAATAAAAGAAATATATAGTAAACCACCAGCCAGCATCAAACTGAATGGAGAGAAACTTGATGCAATTCTGCTAAAATAAGAAACAAAATGAGGCTGCCCACTCTCTCAATATCTATTCAATATTGTACTTGAAATTTGAGCTAGAGCAATAAGACAACAAAAGAAGATCAAGGGGATAAAAATTGGAAAGGAATAAGTCAAACTGTCACTATCTGCAGATGATATGATAGTTTACATAAGCGACCCAGAAAACTATACCACAGAAATCTTAAAGCTGATGAGCACCTTTAGCAAACTAGCAGGATACAAGATAAAATTAAAAAAAAATTGTAGCCCTACTATCTATAGATAATAAAAGGGTTGAGAAAGAAATCAGAGAAACATCACTTTTTACAATAGCCACAAACAACATAAAGTATGTTGGGGTAACACTTACCAAACTAGTGAAAGACCTATATAGCAAGAACTTTGTGTCTTTAAAGAAAGAAATTAAAGAAGATACCAGAAAATAGAAAGATCTCCTATGCTCTTGGATAGGTAGGAAAAATATAGTAAAAATGGCAATCTTGCCAAAAGCAACCTACAGATGCAATGCAATCCCCACCAAAGGTCAACATAATTCTTCACTGATATTGAAAATACAAAAATCCACAGAGACAGATGACCTGAACAAGGAGGGGCTAATGGTCCACCAGACTGATAGCTGGGAATCCAGCATTGGACTGACTCAGACCCCCAGAACATAGGTCTAAGTTAGAAGGCATCACAGTCTAAGGGACCTCTAACAATGGAAACAAGATGTATCCCTGGTGTTCAAAAGGACTTTGGGAATATTTCCCCATGGAGGGATACTCCCTAAACCTAGTAACTGGAGTGAGAGCCTAGTCTCTACTCCAAATGACTTGACAGATTTTATTGAACCCTCCTGGAAGGCATCACCCTAACTGTGGAGGAGGGAGGGGTGGGGTAAGAGGATGGATGGTTGTGCAGCATAGGAGGTTGGGAGAGAGGAAGGGACAAAGGGAGGGAGAGGGGAAAGGATCGATATGTAAAATAAGAAAAAGAAAGAATGAATGAAAGAAAGGGAAAAATGAAAGAATAATAATCAAATTCATATGAAAAAACAACAGATCCAGGATAGCCAAAACAATCCTGTACAATGAAGACAATTTCAGAAGGCATCTCAATCCCCCAACTTCAAGCTTTACTATAGAGCTACCACCCTGAAAACAGCTTGTTATTGGTACAAAAATAGACAGGTAGACCAATGGATCAAATCAAAAATCCTGATTTTAACCCACACACCCATGAACACCTGAAAACCTGAACAGCTAAAAGTATACAAGAGAAGGAGGATATTATTTTCAACAAATGGTGCTGGCACAACTGGATGATGGTGTGTAGAAGACTGCAAATAGACCCATGTATTCACCATGCGCAGAACTCTAGTCCAAATGGAACAAAGACCTCAACATCAATCCAGCCACACTGAAGCTCTTAGAAGAGAAAATGGGAGGTAGCCTTGAACAAATTGGTACAGGAGACTGCTTCCTGAACATAACTCCAGTAGCACAGACACTGAGATTGATTATTATTAAATGGGACCTCCTCAAACTTAGAAGCTTCTGTAAGACAAAGGACACAGTTGACAAGACTAAATGGCAGCCCACAGACTGGGAAAAGATCTTCACCAACCCTATATCTGACACCAGGCTGATCTCGAAAATATACAAAGAACACAACAAACTAGTCACCAAAACACCAAATAACCCTATTTAAAAATGGGGTACAGAACTGAAGAGAGAATTATCAATAGAAGCATCTAAAGTGGATGAAAGACACTTTAGAAAGTGTTCATCATCCATAGCTATCAGGGAAATGCAAATGAAAACTATTCTGAGATACCACCTTACTCCTCTCAGAAAGGCTAAAATTAGAAATAACAATGATAACATATGCTGTAGAGAATGTGGAGAAACGGGAACACTCATCAACTGCTGGTAAGAGTGCAAACTTATACAGCCATTTTGGAGATCAATATGGCAGTTCCTCAGGAAAATGGTAATCAGTCTAGCACAGGACCCAGCAATCCACTCTTAGGCATAAACACAAATGATTCACATCCATGCAACAAAGACATCTGTCCAACTATGTTAGTAGCAGCTTTATTTATAATAGCAAGAACCTGGAAGCAACCTAGATGCCCCTCAACTGAAGAATGGATAAAGAACATGTGGCCTGTTTACACAATGAAATAGTACTCTGCAGAAAACAAAAACAAAAACAAAAACAAAAACAAACAAACAAAAAAAACTGGAATCTTGAAATTTGCAAGCAAATGGATAGAACTTGAAGAAACTATCCTGAATGAGGTAACACAGTCACAACAAAGGGAACATGGTATGTACTCATTCATTATGGATTATAGACATAGAGGAAATGATCACCAGGCAATAATTCGCACTGTATTAGAAACTAGGATACAAGGAATAATCTAAGAGATTCATACAAGGTCCCTCACAAAATGGGAAAGAAACAAGATCTCCCGAGCATTTTGGGAGTGGATGGGGGGTGGCAGTGAGTGGAGAGTGAGCTGGGAGAAAAAATGGGGAGCAGAGGAAAGTGCGTGGGACTAGGAAGATTGAATTGGGGAAGGAATAGAGGAGGGAGGGAGAGAGAGAGAGCACACCATTATAGGTTTGAAGAGAAATCTGACCCTAGAGAAATGTCCAGAGACTACAACACTGACCCCAACTAACAATATGAGCAAAAATGGAAAGGATACCATAAATGCCCTTCCTTGATAATGAGATTGATGACAAACTTACCCACCATCATAGAACCCTCATCTAGTAGCTGACAGAAACAGAAGCAAACATTCATTGCTAAACAATGACATAAATTGGAATCCAGATGCAAAGAGGGAGGACAAGACCAGGCTACAGAAACCCACAGACAGCTGACCTTAACTAGGAGGAGCTAATGGACCCCCAGAATGGTAGCTTAGAAACAAGCATTGGACTGACTCAGATCCCCTGAATATGGGTCTCAGTTATGTGTAGTCAAAGGGACTTTTGACAATGGAACCATGATGTATCCCTAGTACACAAAAGGATTTTGGGAGCACATTTCCAAGGAGGGATATTCCCTTAACCTAGAGAATGGAGGATGGACTAGTCCCTATTCCAAATGACATGACAGATTTGGTTGACCCCTCTTGGAAGGCACCATTCTCCTTGTGGAGTGGGGGGGGGGGTAGGTGGGATGGGAGGGTGGTGACATCAGAGGGATGGAGAGAAGGTGGGAGAGAAGGAAGGGTGAGGGATATGGGATCGATTATGTAAAATAAGAAAATAAATAAAGAAATAAATAAAAATAAAAATGAAATTAAAATTATGTAAAAAGAAAGAAGAAAAAGAAGAGTTGGATTTGCTCATTAACAACTGCAGCAATTGGGAGAGTATTCCTGGCTTCTCACCTGGGAAAGACAGTAGAGCTCGCCCTATGTGGTCTGAGTGCCTGTTAGCCAGATGCAAGATCTGAAAGCTAGATAATTCTGCTCTCCTTTCTACTTGCTGTATTGGGTGAGCTAACTGGGGCAGTTCTGGAAAGCTTACCCAATGGTGAAGATGAGGGAAAGATGGCAGACTAACTCCCCCAACTACCACCCAGGCCCAGAACCAAGACTATGAGATATCCCACCCTAACATCCTCTTCATCTCTGCTAGAGCATGTCAAGTGCTGGTTCCTGCAGAAGTAAAGCTACAGGATCTCCATGACATAAGTCATCATGTGGATGTATAAGACAAGTCCCAATGAGGGTCATTTTTATGTAGTGGAAGTCAGAGACTTGGAACATTCACAAGACAAGATGTATGGAATAAAGTCTATGCTGTGTGACACATTGGAACATGGTATAGATTCATTGCCAAGATTTTTGTTTGTTTTTTATTGGGTTTTTCTTTTAAATATTGTTTTGCTTACTAGAGTGAAAGGAAGGAGAGAGCAGATGCAAGGGGATGGGTATGCCAAAGAGTGGGATTGTTATACATGCTGTGAAACAAACAGACAATCAACACATTAGGAAAACCAGAAATACTGACCTCTGGTTTCCTTGAAATACTACATCAAAGATAAACACCTAGCAGACTGAAGGTATTCCAAGATAGATTAGGCATTGTTATCTTTTTTGCTATGGTTGGCCTCATATACTCATTTAAAAAAAAAGATTTATGTCTTATATTTACAGGTACAGATGTTTAACCTGCTGAAGGTCTGTACATTACAGGTACGCAATTCTATGAAGACAAAAGAGAGCATCAGATTCCACCTGAAACTGAAGTTAAAGAGAACAAATACTCATAATGGAGGAGACATTTCTCGAGGCCTTGCACTTAACTGTTGTCTAGCTAGTCATGTGTGCTATATTACTTGTAATAAATCATGATCAACCAAGAGAGAAATTTTATGTGACCAAGGGACAAATAGATGATATAGGTGGCTAATTGTCTTAGGATGGCAGGCATCCATGGAAAGGCTTTCATGAATTCAAGTTCTTGCTCTAGTATCACTTATTGTCAAGGGTGGAGCAAATCTCTCAGAAGTCATCCTGTATGACAATGCAGATTAGAGCCATCTGATCAAATCCAGAAGTGAGAAGACCCTCCTGGTGGTGGAGGTGTGGATAGGAGTCCTTTTTGATGTTCCAGATAAGCAGTGTTGGTAGGAAGATTTAGACTAGCCTGAATGGATGGAGCCTCCACAAAAACCACAATTCCTCTGATGGAGAGCTTGTCTATGTAAGTCTAGGGGGAGGGGTGGTTGATGCTGCTCTTCTACCACAATAGGTCTCAGAGTATACTGAGGAAGGATTTCTCCAGCTGACAGCTTTATTCTTGTGAAGCTCCCCTAGACCAGATCTGACTTCTGAGACTGACAGTGAATCACAGACTTAATTTGTGGAGGATTAATCCTGTGATTCCCAACTGGTACTGTCAAAGCAAGGGAAAAAGAATCTATTCTTTATAAACAAAGAGCATACATACACAAAGGACATCAATATAGATACAAAGCACATTCAATTCTATAGATTCTGTGATCTGTAAGAAAGATGCCTCCAAGACTAAAGGTCTCTGCTGTCATGCCTAATGGCCTAAGTTCTTTCCTTGGGACTGAAAGAGAGAAAACCTGCAATGAGAATTGCCCTCTGATTTCATGTGAGTGGGGATGCCCAGGCATTGAACACAAAACCTAAGACATCTAGCTTTCCACTCCTCACTCACCCTCAAATCTCTCAATCTGATACACTCATTTGACTGAAAAAGGCTCGGCACCTATACCTGTCATTGTTTAGATGACCAAAAACTCTGAAGTTATGTAGATCAAAGAACTAGAGTAAAACCAAATGTCATTGGTCCAAAAAATAAAGGAATATTTAGATGGCTTCTAATAATATTCTTCTACATCCGTAGAGGAGTGCCTTATTCAGCCATCATCAGAGAGAAATCTTCCTTCAGCAAATTGGAACAAATATAGTGTGGTACTTTGAAAGTAACTGGCCTCTATAAGCTCACAGGAATTGGCACAATTAGGAGGTGTGGCCTTGTTTATTGAAGTGTATCTTCTGCTTTAGTTTCCCTCAGTGTCACATACCACTTCCTATTGCCTTCTGATCAAGATGTAGCCAGCACCATGTCTGCTATACACGGCCATGCTCCCCACTATGCTGATAATGGACTGAGCCTCAGAACTGTAGTCGCCACCCAAGTGAATGTTTTCTTTTCTAATAGTTGCCATGAACATGCTGTCTCTTCACAGCAATAGAAACTCTAACTAAGACACACAGAGATGCACAGCCAGATATTTGCACTCAGTCCTAAGTGGGTTGTCTTCATCAAATCCCTCCCCCTATGGATTCACGGAACTCTGAAGAATAGGAGCAGGAAAGCATGTACATGTTAGAGGGGATGGTGGACACCATGGACTCAAGGCCTTCTACATACAACAGGGTTTACACACAAATGAACTCAAAGACTGAGGCAGCATCCACTGGGCCTGCACAAGTCTGCAGCAGATGAGGTTCTAGCCCTAAATGAATAAGTAAACATATGCCCCCATCCCAGTAGTAATCTCCAATTGGTAACCACTTGCATATAATAATTTAATTTCCTGGAAGGGAGTCTCACTGCAGACACACTAATCTTAAGTGTAGGCTGCATGCCCAGCACTAGATGGACAAAAGAAAATGAACTCAAGTGCAACTTTGGGGTTCCTTGTCTCAAAATGGTATGTCACATCTTTTCCATTCTTTTTTAATGTTTCATTCAATTTTATTTGTATTTGTTTTATGTGTTTTCTTCTCTTTTTACACTATAGGTCCATTAGGTATATATTATGGTTTCTAGTTTACTGGTTTCATTGGATTCCTGAAGGTGCAAACCAGAGGATCTCTGCATCTACATCTATTAATTTTGCCTTTTCTTGGTCTTTTTTTCCCTCTGGTTTGTTAGTTTTTATTTTATCATTTTCCTGTAGATGTCTATTCATTTTCTAATGAGACAGGAAGGGGGTGAACTTGGCGAGGAGGAGAACCTATAAGGAGCAGAGGAAGGAACACTTAATTTGAATATATTTTTTGAGGAAACATATCTATTTTCAATAAAAGGAAAAAAAGATACAGCACATAAACCTAAAACAAGTAATAAAAATAGGGATGGATGGACAGCAGTCAGTGCTTTACGAAACTAATTTCAGCAGTCAAAAAACCTGGGCATTAATATCAGCAAATAACTGTCCAGATAAGAAGGATTAATAGATACCTACTAGTAACATGAATTCAGAAGAAAAATCACAGATTATACACACGGAAGAATAATTAAGGATTGTTATAGGAACTCCCTGGGTTGGCCCCTGATCCTGCTGCTCCTGTCACCGGTCCCCATCGAGAGCACCCTTGGAGCTCTGATACACCCCCACCCATCCCCACTGCCAGCCTACCCCCCCACACCCTGTGCCCTACCCTACCCACAGTCCTGCCACTCTGGTTCAGCACTGGGACAGAGGGTGGAGCCAACAGTCCACCCTACTTCGGAGACTTCTCAGAGCAACGCTGAACTAAGGAGACCTGCCTATCCAGGCAGGACCACCCATTATTTCCACCTGCTTGGTCTCTGACCCCACCTCTAGTCCTCTGCTGGAGTACCAGGCCCCTCCCAGAGATCCGCCTATCTCTGCAGGTCCACTCTGAGTTCCTGTGGGCAAGATCCTTGACCCCCAAATCAGGGCCTCTACTAAAGAAAGAGGCCTCAGCTGGAGTTCCAGTTCCCAGTGAGATCCCACTATCCTGCAAAATCTTCCAAGTTCCAGCTCAGCCCTTGTTCTCTTCTGCCAGCTATTGGCCAGAGGTGAGTCTGGGCCCAATCTGCGCTGCCTGTCACCTACAACCTCTTCCCCCCCTCTCCTGCCCGAATTCCCTGGGTGGCCCCTGATCCTGCTGCTCCTGTCTCTGGTCCCCATCGAGAGCACCCTTGGAGCTCTGATACACCCCACTGCCAGCCTACCCCCCCCCCTACCCTGTGCCCTATACTACCCAAAGTCCTGCTGCTCTGGTTGAGCACTGGGAAAGAGGGTGGAGCCAACAGTCCACCCTACTTCGGAGACTTCTCCAAGCAACTGTGAACAAAGGAGACCTGCCTATCCACATGGGGTGACCCGTAATTTCCACCTGCTTGGTCTCTGACCTCGCCTCCAGTCCTCTGCTGGAGTCCCAGGCCCCTCCCAGAGATCCGCCTATTTCTGTGGGACCACTGTGAGTACCTGCTGGCATCTTCTACTGGATCCTCATCCTTGACCCTATCCCTGGGTCCCTGTTTGCGGAGAAACATCCTAGAGAGCTTGGACTATACAGAGCTACAGATATTGAATCTCAGACCCACATAAGCCCATCGGGGAAGTACCATAGAGAGAGGGGGAGACCCCACCAACACCTATGGGAAGCCATGGGAAGAAGGCAATACAAGATAACACCTAACAACAGAAAGACAAGCATGACACCACCAGAATCTAGGGAATCTACACCAACTAGAATGGAACACAACAACAAAGCAGAGGAAGCAGAAGGGTATGACTTAAAAATTACCACCATTAAAATGATAGAGGCCCTCAAAGTAGATGTGAGAAAATCCCTTAAAGAAATGGAGGAAAAAACAAACAAAAAAGTGGAAGAAATGAACAAATTCCTTAAGGAAAGCCAAGAAAAAAACAATTAAGCAGGTGAAGGAAACGGTTCAAGACTTGAAAACTGAAACAGAGAAAATAAAGGAAACACAATCTGAATGAATGCTGGAAATAGAAAAACTGGGCAATAAATCAGCAACTATAGACACAAGCATAACCAATAGAATTAAAGAGATGGAAGAAAGGCTCTCAGGCACAGAAGCTAAACTAGAAGAAATAGATTCATCGACCAAAGAAAATCCCAAATCCAACAAATCCTTAACACAAAACATCCAGGAAATGTGGGACACCATGAAAAGGCCAAACCTAAGAATAATAGGCATAGAGGAAGGTGAGGAAGCCCAGCTCAAAGGTGCTGAAAACATATTCAACAAAATCATCGAGGAAAACTTTCCAAATCCGAAGAAGGACATGTCCATGAAAGTACAAGAAGCATACCAAACCCCAAATAGGCTAGACCAAAGAAAAAAGACCCCTCGACATATAATAATCAAAACACCTAGCATACAGAATAAAGAAAGAATATTAAGAGCAGCGAAGGAAAAAGGACAGGTAACATATAAAGGCAGACCTATCAAAATTACACCTGACTTCTCCATGGAAACCCTTAAAGACAGAAGGTCTTGGATAGATGTTCTAAAAGTATTAAGAGAATACGGATGCCAGCCTAGGCTACTATATCCAGCAAAACTCTCAATCACTATAGATGGAGAGAACAAGATATTTAATGACAAAACCAGATTTTCTCAATAAATATCTACAAATCCAGCCCTATAGAAAGTATTGGAAGGAAAACTCCAACCCAAGGAAGGTAACTACACCCACAAAATTGTAGGCAACAAATAATCCAACTACACCAGAAACCAAGGAAAAAGCAGAACTAATATATTCACAATACCACTGCCAACAACAATCCTAAATCAAACAAGCATCAACAATCAATGGTCCTTGTTCAGGTCACCTGTATGCTTGGGTTTCTTTAGCCTTGTCTTTAATCCTTTGCTGATCACTCCTTCATCTCTGCAACTGGACTCCAGGAGTTGAGCTCAGTATTTAGCTGTGGGTTCTGCTTATGTTTACATCAGATACTGGATAAAGACTCTAGGATGACATATAATGTAGTCATCAATCTCATTATCAGAAGATGACATTTAAGGTAGTCTCTACACTATTGTTCAGTTATTTAATGTGCATCATACTTGTAGAACTTTGGAAATTTCCCTACTGCCATATATCTCTTTAAACCTATAATGGCTTTGTTTTTGATGGTATCTCTTTACATGTTCTCCTCTATTCTTTCCTGATTCAATCTTCCTGTTCCCTCAATCCCTCCTCTCCCCTCCTCTTCTCTTCTTCTCTTTCTCCTAAGTCTCTCTCTCTGCATCTTGTCCTTGCAGTTTGCTCAGAAGATCTTGTCACTTTCTCCTTCTCCCTGGGAGCATGGATGTCTCTCTTAGGGTCTTCCTCGTTTCCTAGATTTTCTGGCAGTGTGGATTGGAGGCTGGTAATCCTTTGCTCTATGCCTAAAATCCATATATGAGTGAGTACATACCATGTCTGCCTTTTTGTGACTGGGTTACCTCACTCAAGATGTTTTTTTCCATGCACTTGCCTGGGAATTTCAAGAATCCATTGCACCCCCCGAGAAGTACTCCATTACCCCATTGTGCAATGTACCACATTTTCTGAATGCATTCTTCAGTTAGGGAACATTTAGGTTGCTTCCAGGTTCTGGCTATTACAAATAATGCTAGGATAATAAATTATTTAATTCCTCAGGAGATAGGAGAAAGAGCCAAGATCAGGAATGGTGAACTCCTGAGATAACATTTTAAAATGATGGATGAGGAATTTATTTGTATTGTCAATCAGGGGTTTCCTGTGTTGTGTTGGATATCTGTTGGCATTCTGCAATAATTTGAAGTGCCCAGTTCTGATTTTCATTGGAATGCCATTATACATGCAGACATACCAGAAACCAATCAGAATTGAAGTCAGAGAGGTGGATTTACAGAATTGGAGGAACATTGATGATTTAAGATTTCAGACTTGGGATCTGAAAACCAGCTCTACTCTGTATCACCTGGGTGGACTTGGATCATCATTTTCCTTTCCATGTATACTACGGGGATATCCAAGGAGCTCTGTCTCTGGAATGATTGTGACTGCTTTCAGCCAAAAAGTCACCAGAAGTCAATTAAGGTTAGCATCTGCAACAGGAGTAAAATGTAAATTAAATAGCCTTTGAGAATCTGCTTAAGCATCAGGAAGCCTACACATGATCAGGACATGGTGAGTTTACCACCTGTCTTCCTTAAAAAAGGAAAAGATGACAATGGTGACAGAAGAATAGGGGAGGGATAACAGTGTCCTCATCAGACCCCCTAGGAGTCAAGCTGCCACTGACTTCCAGAATGGATAGCGATTCATTCCTCTTCTGGCTCTCCCTTTCTCCCTCATCCTTATCCTCTCTCTCACTCACTCTCTCAGTCTTCTTCTCCCTCTCCCTCACCCAGTCCCTGCCTCCCCACTCTGACCCTCTCTCTCTCTCCCTGCCTCTCTCTCTGGTTTTAGGAGACAGGGTTTACTTTGTCGTCCAAACTGCCCTGGAACTTCCTCTATAGACCAGGATCACCTGGAAATAAGAGATCTGCCCATCACTGAGCACCCTTCCTCCAGAGTGCTTGGGTTAAAATTTTGTGAAATTACCTCCGAGGTGTAATTCATGTCTTAAAAATTATAAGGCTTGTTGCTAGGGCTCTGACTCTGCAGGCTAGAGCAGGATGTAATTGCATTCTATGTTGATGCCAAAGAAAACTCCAGGACAGAAAGCCAAAGAGCCAAACTAACCCTACAAACAGTGACAGCTCCTGTTGGCCTTGAGTGCTCCATGCATACAGCCAGGGAACTTTTCCAAGTATGGTGTGGGATAGAGGCTGTGTATAGGCTATAAAGGTATTGGTGGTGAGTTCTTGGTTCCAGAGAGTTATATTGTGATGTGCAGGGCCTTCGCCCATTCTAACCTTGCCTACTTTTCTTTCACTTCACCTTGATGTGATTTTGAAGACAGGGTTCATTGTCTAGATGTGACAAGCTGTAATTCAACTCAAGAGAGATCTGCTTGCTTCAACCTCTTGAGGCCTGTGGTGAAAAGCAAGAATCCACATGCATGGATTTCCCAACACTTTCTCTCCCCTTCCCCCCTATCTCCATCTTCAAACTACGTCTCCACTTTTTCTGACCTACTTTACTCTTAAAATGTTGTTGAGTACCTCACCAGAAGTCAGGACCACAGACCTCCCTACTGCTACACCTGGTGGCTCTTCCACTATCTACCGCCTCTCAATCCTAGACAACAAGTATGCTGTTAGTCAGTGTGGTCAAGTACAGCTCCAAGAACAGGCTCATGGTCCATTTTTGTTATTGTAAGTAAAAAGAAAATAATTTGGATGTGTATAACTCAATATAAAATAGCTCACATCAGACTTTCAATGATTCCTCATGGGAGGTCTCACCATCCCTCAATAATGTTTGGAAAGTATGATAGTGGGTTACTGGGGAAGATGGGAGGATGGGATGCAGAGGGAACTGTGATTGATATATAAAATAAGATTGAAGGAAACCCACCTATCCATGATGGACCACCCTGAGTTCCTGCTTGCCTAATCTTTGACCCCCATCTTTGTGCCTCTGCCAGAGTGCCAGGTCTCTGGTAGAGGTGAGCCTGGGACCAGTTCAGGTCGAATCCCCGCCACACTCTTCCCTGCAGACTCCCTCTGTTAGCCACAAGTCTTGCATCCCCCAATATCCTGTGACAGAGAGAACAGTCCTAGTACTCTGATCCACTAACCACCCCAACCAGAACTTGCATTCCCCCAATTATGTGCCCTACTAAGCCCACTGCTCCACTGCTCTGGTTGAGCACTGGGTCAGAGTGTATGTCAAACCACCCCTTCATATCTGGGAAACTTCCTGGATCTATTCTGAACAAACCAGTCTCAACTACCCATGTTTGAACACTCTGGGTCCCATCTGGCCTGATGTTTGACCCCCATTGCTGCAGAAGTAGTGACATCCTAGAGAGCTTGGAACACCCAGAGATACAGAATACAAACTAGTGACCCACCAATACCAATTGGAAGAGTAGCATAGAGAGAGCAAGAGAGACTCCACCTGCATCCACTGGAAGAAGTGATGGGAAGACAACAATACAAGAAAACGCCTAACAATAGAAAGAAAAGCATGACACCACAAGAATACAGGGAGTCTACACCAACTAGACATGAACACACTAAAGCTGATGTAGCAGAAGAGAACAACTTAAAAAATACCTTCATAAAAATGATAGAGGCCCTCAAAGATATGAGAAAATCCCTTAAAGAAAGGGAAGAAAAAACAAACAAAAAATTGGAAGAAATGAACAAATGTCTTAGAGAATGTAAGGAAAGCCAAGAAAAAACAATCAATCAGGTGAAGGAAACACTTCAAGACTTGAACACTGAAATAGAGACAATGAAGAAAACACAAACTGAGAAAATGCTGGAAATAGAAAAACTGGGCAAACGATCAGAACTACAGATGTAAGCATAAACAAACAGAACAAGAGATTGAAGAGAGAATCTCAGGTGCTGAAGAAAACTAGAGGAAACAGATTTATTGACCAAAGAAAATCTTAAATCCAACAAATCCTTAGCATAAAACATCCAGGAAATGTGGGACACTGTGAAAAGGCCAAACCTAAGAATAATAGGCATAGAAGAAGGCAAAGAAAGCTCAGCCCAAAGGTGCAGAAAACATATTCAACAAAATTATTGAGGATAACTATCCCAATCTGAAGAAGGACATGCTTATGAAAGTAGAAGAAGCATACCAAACACCAAATAGACTGGACAAAAGAAAAAAGACCCTCAACACATAATAATCAAAACACATAATGTACAGAATGAAAAAATAAAGCAGCGGAGCAAAAAAGGACATGAAACATATAAAGGCAGACCAATCCAAATTTTACCCTTGATTTCTCCATGGAAACTCTCAAGACTAGAAGGTTCTGGATAGATGTTCAACAAAGACAAAGAGTCTACGGATGCCCTCCAAGGCTACTATACACAACAAAACTACCAATCACTAAAGATGTAGAAAACAAGATATTCAATGACAAAGCCAGATTTTCACAATAAACACCTACAAATCCAGCCCTACAAAAAGTTCTGGAAGGAAGACTCCAACCCGAGAAAGATAACTACACTCACAAAGACATAGGCGATAGATAATCCCACTTCACCAGAACCCAAAGGATAAAGCAGGGCAAACAGAATCACAATACCTCTGCCAACAACAAATCTAAAACAAACAAGAACTAAGAATCAATGGTCCCTACTTTCCCCCCAACATTAAAGGTCTTAGCTAGCTGATAAAAAGACACAAACTAAAAGAATGGATACAAAGACAGAATCCATCCTTCCGCAGCATACAAGAAATAAATCTAAACTTCAAAGATGTACCTCAGGGTAAATGGTTGGGAAAAGATCTTCCAATCAAGTGGACCCAAGAAGCAAGCAGGTGTAGATATCCTCATATCTAACAAGTTAGACTTAATACCAAACTCAGTCAAAAGAAATGAAGGTCATTTCGTATTCATCGCAGGAGAAATCCATCAACACAAAGTCTCAATTCTGAACATCTGTGCCCCAATACAAAGTCACCTAAGTTCCTAAAAAAATGCTACTAAAACTCAAAGTTCATATAAAACCTCACACATTCATAATGGAGACTTCAATACCCCATTTTTATCACTAGACAGGATCACCAGACAGAAACTAAACAAAGAAACAAAAGTACTAACAGAAGTTATGTCCCAATTGGGTTTAACAGGCATCTATAGAACATTCCATCCAAACAAAAAAGAATATACCTTCTTCTTGGCTCCACATTAAACGTTCTCTAAATCGACCACGTATTAGGCAACATAACAAACCTCAACAGATACAAAAAGAATTGGAAAATTCCCCTGTATCTTATCAGACCATCATGGTTTAAAGTTGGAATCCAACCACAACACAAATCGCAGAAACCCTATGAACTCATGGAAACTGAACAATATGCAATTGCACCATACCTGGGTCAAAGGAGAAATAAAGAAAGAAATTAAAGATTTCCTAGAATTCACCAAGAATGAAGACAAAACAAACCCGGACTTATGGGACACTTTGAAAGCAGTGCTACCAGGGAAGTTCATTGCACTAAGTGCCCATAAGAAAACAGAGGATAGTCACATTAGAGAATTAACAACACAACTGAAAGCCTTAGAACAAAAAGAGTCAAACTCACCCAGGAGGAGTAGATGCCAGGAAATATTCAATTTGAGGGATGAATTCAATAAAGTAGAAACCAGGAAAACAATGCAAAAAAAAAATAAAAAATTCAATGGAACAAAGAGTTGGTTTTTTGAGAAAATCAAGAAGACACATAAAATGGGGATCATAACAATGAATACTGAGGAAATCCAGACAATTTTCAGGTCATACTTTGAAAACCTGTACTCCACAAAATTTGAAAATTCAAAGGAAATCGACAAATTTCTGGATAACTACCACTTACCAAAATTAAATCAAGAAGAGTTAAGCAACATAAATAGATCTATACACCCAATGAAATAGAAGCAGTCAATAGAAGCAGAAAAAAGAAAGAAAGAAAAGCCAGAGCCAGATGTTTTCAGTGCAGAATTCTAGCAGAAATTCAAAGAACAGCTAATACCAATATTCCTCAAATTTTTCCTCATAATAAAATCATTACCAAACTCTTTAGGAGGCCACAATTACCTTGGTACTCAAACTACACAAACACACAACTAACAAAGAGCACTGCAGACCAATATCTTTAATGAATATTGATGCAGAAATACTCAATAAAATACTGGCCAATACAAACCAACAACATATCAGAGAAATCATCCATCATGACCAAGTAGGATTCATACCTGAGTTTCAGGGATGATTCAACATAGAAAAATCTATCAATGTGATCCACCATATAAACAAACTAAAAAGAAACGCCAAATTATCATCTCACTAGATGCTGAATAAGCCTTTGACAAAATTCAACACTCTTTCATCACAACAGTCTTGGAGCGATTAGGAATAAAAGGAACATACATACCTAAACATAATAAAAGCCATATACAGTAAACAAATAGCCAACATCAAAGGGAAAGGAGAATAGCTTAAAGCAATTACTCTAAAATCAGGAACAACACAAGACTCCCTTCTCTCTCTGAATCTCTTCAAAATTTTACTTGAAGTTCTAGATAAAGCAATAAGACAATAAAAGGAGATCAAGTGGATACAAATTGGACAGAAAGAAATCAAACTGTCACTTTTTGCAGATGATATGATAGTTTACATAAGCAACCCAAAAATAACTCTACCAGGGAACTCTTACAGCAGATAAACACCTTCAGCAAACTAGCAGGATACAAGATAAACTAAAAAAAAAAAAAAAAAAATCAGTAGCCCTACTATATACACACTACAAAGGGGCTGTGAAAGAAATCAGAGAAACATCACCCTTTACAATAGCCACAAACAACAAAAAGAATCTTGGGGTAACGCTTACCAAACAAGAGAAAGACCTATATAGCAAGAACTTTGTGTCTATAAAGAAAGAAATTAAAGAACCTGGAATCAATCTAGATGCCCCTCAACTGAATATTCGATTAAGAAGATGTGTCACATTTACATAATGGAATATTACTCAGCAGAAATAAACAATGGAATCTTGAAATTTGTAGGCAAATGATCCTGAGTGTAGAAACCCAGTCACTTATATATGGATTTTAGACGTAGCACCAAGAATTACCAGCCTACAATTCACACTGCCAGATAAACTAGGATACAAGGAGTAATCTGAAAGATTCATACAAGGTCCCTCACAGCATCTTGGTAGTGGGGGGGGGCAGTTAGTGGAGAGGGAGCTAGGAGAAAGAGAAGGAGAGGAGAGGAAATCATGTGGAACAAGGAAGATTGTGTCAGGGGAGGAATAGATGAGAGATAAAAGAGAGAGAGAGAAAGATACCATAAAAGGGGAGCCATTATACATTTGAAGATAAAACTGACTCCAGAGAAATGTCCATAGACCTATAAGACTAACCCCACATAACAATTTTAGCAACAGTGTAAAGGCTACCATAAATGCCCTTCCCTGATAATGAGATTGACAACTAACTTATTTACCTTCATAGAGCCCACATTCAGTAGCTGATGGAAACAGAATCAGACACCCACAGCTAAACACTCTGCCGAACTGAAATCCAGACGCAGAAAGAGAGGACAATAGCAGGCTACAGAAACCCACAGAGACAGCTGACTTGAACAAGAAGGAGCTAATGGGCCCCCTGACTGATACCTGGGAAACCAGCATTGGACCACTCAAAACCATGAACATGGGTCTCAGAAGGCCTGGGTAGTCTAAGGTACCTCTGACAGTAGAACCAGGATGTATTCCTGGTGCACAAAATGATTTTCAGGACACATTACCAATGGAGGAATTCTCCCTTAACCTAGAGGCAGGAAGGAAGGCCTAGTCCCTCCTCCAAATGACTTGAAATATTTTGGTGACCCATCCTGGAAGGTGCCTCCCCACCCCCATGGAGTGGGCAGGGCAATGGAATGGGAGAGTGGTTAGGGGACATGAATGGGAGGGAGAGAGGGAAGGGAAGGAAGGGAGGGAGAGATTGAATGTAGGAGAGGGAACTGGGATTGATACATAAAATAAGAAAAAAAGTACAAATAAAAAAAAAGTTAACATTAAGAGACACAAGCCTTGGGATCCCCCTGTTTCTGTGTCCTATCCCCATCGAGAGCACCCTTGGAGCTCTGATACACCCCCACACATCCCCAACGCGAGCCTGCCTCCCCCTACCCTGTGCCCTACCCTGCCAACTGTCCCATGCTTTGGTTGAGAACTGGAACAGAAGGTGTAGCCAAGAGTCCACACAACTTTGAGGGACTTCTCGGAGCAACTCTGAACACAGGAGACCTGCCTATCCACGCGGGACTACCAGTAATTTCTATCTGCTTCGTCTCTGACCCCCACCTCCAATTCTCTGCTGGAGTCCCAGGCCCCACTCAGAGATCTTCCTGTCTCTGTGGGGCCACTCTGAGTTCCTTCCAGCATCTTCTGCTGGATCCTCATCCCTGACCACATCCCTGGGCCCCTGTCTGCAGAGAGACCTCCTAGAGAGCTTGGACTACACAGAGCTACAGATATCGAAACTCTGACCCACATAAGCCCACCGGAGAAGTACCTTAGAGAAAGGGAGAGACCCCACCAACATGTACTGGAAGAAGCTATGGGAAGACGGCAATACAAGAAAACAACAACAGAAAGACAAGCATGACACCACCAGAATCTAGGGAATCTACGCCAACTAGAGCAGAACACATCAAAAAAGTAGAGGAAGCAGAAGAGAACGACTTATAAATTATCGTCATAAAAATGATAGAGGCCCTCAAAGAAGATGTGAGAAATTCCCTTTAAAAAATGGAAGAAAAAAAAAACAAACAAAAAAAGTGGAATAAATAAACAAATTTCTTAAGGAAAGTAAAGAAAATACAGAAAGCCAAGAAAAAAACAATTAAGCAGGTGAAGAAAATGGTTCAAGATTTGAAAACTAAAATAGAGACAATAAAGAAAACACAAACGAAAAGTAATGCTGGAAATAGAAAAACTGGACAAAATATCGGGAACTACAGACACAAACATAACCAACAGAATTCAAGAGATGAAAGAGAGAATGTCAGGCGCAGAAGATAAACTAGAAGAAAGAGATTCATTGACCAAACAAAATCATAAATCCAACAAATCCTTAACACAAAACATCCAGGAAGTGTGGAACACTGTGAGAAGGCCAAACCTAAGAATAATAGGCATACAGGAAAGTGAGGAAGCCCAGCTCAAAGGTGCGAAAACATATTCAACAAAATCATTGAGGAAAACTTTCCCAATCTGATGAAGGACATGCCCATGAAAATACAAGAATTATAACAAACACCAAATAGGCTGCAACAAAGAAGAAAGACCAGCTGACATATAATAATCAAAATACCTAGCATACAGAATATAGAAAGAATATTAAGAGCATCAAAGGAAAAAGGACAGGTAATATATAAAGGCAGACCTATCAAAATTACACCTGATTGTCCATGGAAACCCTCAAGGCCAGAAGGTCCTGGATAGATGTTCTACAAGTATTAAGAAAACATGGATGCCAGCCCAGGCCACTATAACCAGCAAAACTCACAATCACTATAGATGGAGAAAACAAGATATTTAATGACAAAACCAGATTTTCCCAATACGTATCTACAAATCCAGCCCTACAGAAATTATTGGAAGGAAAATTCAAACACAAGGAAGGTAACTACTCCCACAAAAAAATGTACGCAAAAGATAATCTAACTACACCAGAAACCAAGGTTAAAGCAGAACCAATATATTCACAATACCTCTGCAAACAACAAACCTAAAACAAACAAACATCAACAACCAATGATCCTTACTCGCCTTCAACATGAATGGTCTTAACTCACCTATAAAAAGACACAGGCTAACAGAATGGATACGAAGACAGAATCCATCCTTCTGCTGCATAAAGAAACACATCTAAGCTTCAAAGATAGACACACCTCAGGGAAAGGGTGGGGAAAAGATCTTCCAATCAAATGGAACCAAAAAGCAAGCAGACGCAGCTATCCTAATATCTAACAAGTTAGACTTCAAACCAAAATTAATCAAAAGAGATGAAGACAGTCATATTGTATTCATCACAGGAGAAATCCAGCAACACAAACTCTCAGTTCTGAACACCTATGCCCCAAATACAAAGGCACCCACATTCGTAAAAGAAACGCTACTAAAAATCAACGCTCATATGAAACCTCACACACTTATAGTGGGAGACTTCAACATACCACTCTAAACACTAGACAGGACTACCAATCAGAAACTCAACAAAGAAACAAAAGAACTAACAGAAGTTATGTCTCAACTCGGTTTAATAGACATCTATAGAACATTCCATCCAAACACAAAAGAATAAAACTTCTTCTCTACTCAACATGGAACCTTCTCTAAAAACAACCACATCCTAGGTGGCATAACAAACCTCAACAGATAGAAGAGAATAGGAATAGTCCCTTGTATCTTATTGGGCCACCATGCTATAAAATTGGAATTCAACAACAACACAAATCTCAGAAAATGTGCAAACTCATAGAAACGGAACAATGTGCAATTGCACCACACCTGGGTCAAAGAAGAAATAAAGAAAGAAATTAAGGACTTTCTAATATTCAATGAGAATGAGGACACAACATACCCAACCTCATGGGACACCTTGAAAGCAGTGCTATAAGGGAAGTTCATTGCACTAAGTGCCCATATGAAGAAAACAGAGAATAGTCACATAAGAGAATTAACAGCACAACTGAAAGCCTTAGAACAGAGAGAGACTCAAACTCCATCCGTAGGAGTAGATGCCAGGAAATAATAACTTGATGTATGAAATCAAGAAAATAGAAACCAGGAAAACAATACAAAACATCAATACAAGAAAGAGGTGGTTTTTTGAGAAAATCAACAACATAGGAAAACTTTTATCCAAACTAATGAAAAAACAGAGGGAGAGAACATGCAAATTAACAAAATTCGAAACGAAAAGGGAAACATAACAACGGACACAGAGGAAATCTAGACAATTTTCAGGTCATACTTTCAAAACCTATATTCCACAAAAATTGAAAATTCAAAGGAAATGGACAAATTTCTGGATAACGACCACTTACCAAAATTAAATCAAGAACAGACAAACAACTTAAATAGATCTATAATCAGCAATGAAATAGAAGCAGTCATCGAAAGCCTTCCAATCAAAAAAAGTCCAGGGCCAGATGGGTTCAATGCAGAATTCTACCATAAATTCAAGTAATAACTAATACCAATATGCCTCAAATTGTTCCACACAATAGAAACAGAAGGTTCATTGCCAGACTCTTTTTATGAGGCCACAATAACCTTGGTACTCAAGGCTCAAAAATACGCAACTAAGAAAGAAATCTACAGATCAATATCCCTGATGAACATCGATGCAAAAATACTCAATAATATACTGGCAAACCGAATTCAAGAATACATCAGAGAAATCATCCACCATGACCAAGTAGGCTTCATCCATGGATGGCAGGGATGGTTTAACTTATGAAAATCTATCAACATGATCCACCATATAAACAAACTAAAAAAAAAAAAAAACCCATATGATTATCTCCCTAGATGCTAAAAAAGCCTTCAACAAAATTCAATACCCTTTTATGATAAAGGTCTTGGAGAGATCAGGGGTAACAAGAACATACCTAAACATAATAAGAACAATATACAGCAAAGCAACTGCCAACATCAAACTGAATGGTGAGAAACTTAAGACAATTCCTCTAAAATCAGGAAAAAGAAAAGGCTATCCTCTCTCTCCATATCTCTTCAATATCGTACTTGAAGTACTAGCTAAAGTATAAGACAACGAAAAGAGATTAAGGGGATCCAAATTGGAAAGGACGAAGTCAAACTGTCTCTATTTGCAGATGATATGATAGTTTACATAAGCGACCCAATAAACTCTACCAGGGAACTTCTACAGCTGATAATCACCTTCAGCAACTAGCAGGATACAAGATACTTTTTTCAGACGACAAAGAGACAGAGAAAGAAATTAGAGAAACATCACTCTTTAATAGCCACAAGCAACATAAAGTATATTGGTGTAACGCTTACCAAACAAGTGAAAGACCTATATAATAAGAACTTTGTGGCTCTAAAGAAAGAAATTAAAGAAGATACCAGAAAATGGAAAGATCTCCCATGCTCTTGCATAGGTAGGATAAACATAGTAAAAATGGCAATCTTGCCAAAAGCAATCTACAGATTCAATGCAATCCCCATTAAAATACCAACACAACACTTCACTGACCTTGAAAGGATAATAATCAATTTTAGATGGAAAAACAAAAGACCCAGGATAGCCAAAACAACCCTATACAATAAAAGAACTTCAGGAGGCATCACCATTCCTGACTTTAAGCTCTACTACAGAGCTATAGTTCTGAATACAGCCTGGTATTGGTACAAAAACAGACAGGTAGACCCATGGAATCAAATTGAAAATCATGATATTAACTAACACACCTATGAACTCCTGATTTTCGACAAAACAGCTAAAATTATACAATGGGGCGAGGACAGCATCTTCAACAAATGGTGCTGGCACAATTGGATGAGAAGTCTGTAGAAGACTGCAGATAGACCCATGTCTATCTCCACGCATAAAACTCAAGTCCAGAGGGATCAAAACCTCAACATCAATCCATCTACACTGAACCTTCTAGTAGAGAAAGTTGATGGGAGATGTCATTCTGTATATGTTTCTCATACTGGTTAATGAATAAAGCACTGTTGGCCAAGGGGAAAGGAAGATAGGAGGGAATAGGAGACAAGGAGGAAATAGGAAGTAGGAAGGGAGAGCCAAGATGGAGAGGCTGGAGAAAGCAGAATGCCGGCTGGCTCCCTGGTAAGAGAAATACATAGATCAAAAGAAATGGGTTAATAATTAAGGCAGAGCTAGCAGGTAAAAAACTAGTACCTGGCCAACAGCATCTTATCAAATACAGACTCTCTGTGTGTTAACTGGGGCTGGTATGGCTGTGGGACAAGACCAGGTGGCGGGCGGAAAAACCCTAGTCCTTACAGAAAGTAGGAGGTACCCTTAAATAAATTGGTATAAGAGAATGCTTCCTGAACATAACTCCAGGGACACAAACACTGAGAGCAGCAATTAATAAATGAGACCTCTTCAAACTTAGAAGCTTCTGTAAGGAAAAGGACACAGTGGACAATATCAAACGGCAGCCCACAGACTGGGAAAAGATTTTCACCAATCCTATATCTGACAAAGGCCTGATCTCCAAAATATACAAAGAACTCAAGAAACTAGTCAACAAAACACCAAATAACCCTATTAAAAAATGGGGTACAGAACTGAAGAAAGAATTCTCATTGGAGGAAATCAAAAAGGCTGAAAGACACTTAAGAAAGTGCTCAACATCCTTAGTTGTCAGGGAAATGAATTTCAAAACAAGTTTGAGATAGCATCTTATGCCTGCCAGAATGGCTGAAATTAGAAACACCAATGACAACTAATGCAGGAGAGGATGTGGAGAAAGGGGAACACTCCTCCACTGCTGGTGGGAGTGCAAACTCGTTCAGTGATTTTGGAGATCAGTATGGTGGTTCCTCAGGAAAATGGGAATTAGTTTACCAAAGGAACCGGCAATCCTCCTCTTATGCATATACCCAAATGATCCACATCCATGTAACAAAGAAAACTGTTCAACTAAGTTCATAGCAGCACCATTTGTAATAGTAAGAACCTGGAAGCAGCCTAGATGCCCCTCAACTGAAGAATGGATAATGAAGATATGGCACATCTACACAATGGAATACTACTCTGCATAAAAAATAATTGTGCCTTGAAATTCACAGGCAAGTGGATGACACTTGAAGAAACCATCCTGAATGAGGTAACCCAGTCACAAAAAGAGGAACAAAGTATGTACTCACTCATATATGGACTTTAGACCTAGGGCAAAGGTTCACCAGCCTATAATTCACACCACCAGAGGAACTAGGATGCATGGTGTATTCTAAGGGATTCATATAAAGTCCCTCACAGAAGTGGGAAGGGACAAGTCCCCCAGAGCACAGGGGAAGTGGGGGGGCAATGAATGGAGAGAGAAGTATGAGAAAGAGAGGGGGAGGAGAGGAAAACATGTGTGACTAGGAAGATTGAGTCCACATAGAAATAGAAGACAGGAGAGAGAGAGACAGAGTGAGAGAGAGACAGAGAGAGAGGGGGAGAGAGAGAGAGAATATAAAAGAGGGAGCCAATATTGGTTTGCAGAGAAAATTGAACCCAAAGAAAGGTCTAGAGACCTACAAGACTGCTGCCAACTAACAAATTGAGGTTCCCTGGAAAGACTACAATGAATGTTCTTCTCGGATAGTGAGATCAACAACTAACTTATCCATGGAGCCCTCATTTAATACCTGTTGGAAACAGAAGCAAACACCCATATATAAACACTGAGTCAAACTAGAACTCAGATGCAGATGGAGAGGACAAGACCAGGCTGCAGAAACACATAGAGACAGCTTCCCTGAACAAGGAGGAGATAACGGGCCCCCAGAGTGATAGCTGGGAAGCCAGCATCGGACTGACTCAGGCCCCCTTGAATATGGGTCTCAGCCAGAAGGACTGTGCAGTCTAAGGGACCTCAGACAGTGGAGCCAGGATGTATCCCTGGTGCACAAAAGGACCTTGCGAACACATCTCCCATGGAGGGATAACTGTCTTAACCTAGAGACAGGAGAGAAGCCCTAGTCCGTACTTCAAATGACCTGTCAGATCTATATGATCCAAACTGGATGGCATTGCCTTACATATGGAATTGCAGTGGGGGGAGGGTGGGAGGGGATGGAGGTTAGGGTGCATGTAGAGGGCAGAGAGGTTTAAAATGAGGGAGGGAGGGATGGAGGGAGGAAGAGGGAACTGGGATCAACATGTAAAATAATAAATTAAATAAATAAACAGAGGAAAAAATAAAAAAAAAAAAATAAGAGGCACAAGCCTTGAAGTCCCACATTGCCCAGGTTTCTTGTTCAGGGATATTTATACCTACAATCTTTATGGTAATCAGTAAACTGTTCTAAAACCTATCTACTCCATTTCTTTTTACAAACATTGTAAACTAAGTTGTTACATCTGACTTGATCACTGCTTCCTTCTGTACACATGGCAAGTGATTGGTGTGTTTAAGTCTCTTAACTGTATTTTTTGCTAATACTCAGTTCACTTCTATCTTAAGCAACCCGAAAAATGTCATAAAGCCATATATATTGTTTTCAAAGCAATGTAATGTAAGGATGGAAAAATACAGCCTAATTATCCCATGACCCCAGGAAGCTAGAAGTTTAAAAATACTAAATACCTTAAATTTGAGACCCTGTCCTCAGCCAGTATATAGGCTAAAGGTCACACTCCTTGCTGTGTATATGACTTCGTAAACTGCTTGTGAAACACCTGCCCCAGTGACCTAACCTAACTGCCATTTGTCACCACACCCAGGAGCCCACGAAAATGCAGACCTCTGGGGGTATAGAAAACTCATTGGTTTATAAAACGTGGGATTGGATGGTTTAAATTGATTGGCCCGTACAGCGCGGGCTCTTGATGCTATGAGATGATTGGTTTACATTGTGTGGGCTTTGTTGTAAACCCTATAAAAGCTGTCTCAATTCTGTACTCAGGGTCCTCAGTCCTCTACTCCTGCATGGCATATGACTGTGGACACCAGTGCACTTGGAATAAACAAGTCCTCTTGCATTTTGCATCAAGCCGCTTCTTGTGAGTGATTTGGGGTGTCACCTTTCCTGAGTCATAGCATGAAGGTCCACTCTCTGTGGGTCTTTCAGTATAAAGGAAAAGTTAAACTGACTGTAACTTACATACTGTAGTTGTCTGAATAACAATGACCCCCATTTGATCACGGTTTTGAATGCTTGTCGCCATGCAGTAGCACTAGTGGACAGGTTAGGAGATGTTGCCTTGTTGTAGTAGGTGTGGCATTTCCAGAAGAAATCTGCCTCTGGGTGTGGGTTCCAAGGTTTCAGAAACTAAAGCCAGTCCCAGTCTCTCTTTCCCTGTTGCCTGAGGATCCATATGTAGTACTTTCAGCTACTTCTCAGCACCATGTCTACCTGCATGCTACCATGCTTCCCATCATGATGACAATGGTCTAAATCTTTGAAACTGTATTCAAGCCCCAATTAAATGCTTTTCTTTATAAGAGTTGCCATGGTCATGATATTTCTTCACAACAAAAGAAGACAGAGTGAGATAGATACAGTATTGCTAGTACAGAAAATGATCCATCTCTTGCCATTTCCCAAACTATACTGCTGAACAGAATTCTTATCTAAAAGATGCCCAAATGACATCTTTTGAATTTCTGATATTCAGCTGTGAATTTAGCATTGTGAATCAGTGTCACAGTGTGAATGTGGAGATCAGAGGACAGCTTTCAGGAGTTGGTTCTCTCATTCTACTCTGTGGGGTTTTGGAGCATGAACTTGTGTCATCAGGCTTGGAGGTATGTGTCTTTATTGACTGAGTCATCATATATACAGAGGCATCATTTTAAAAAAAAAATTGAAAGTCATGTACCATGCATCAAAATTATCACTTAGGTTACCAGGAAGCAGTCATCTACACAATATCAGATAGTTTACTAAGTTCCTGACTGTTTGATGAATTTCTAAAAACAGGTAATGATATTAACCTTTACAAGAAATAATAAAACAAACAAACAAACAAAAAGGAGTTCAGAGGGTAACTGAGATGTTCTTGGCGACAAAACCAGACAATGAAAAAGTAATGATCTGACTCAAATTTATATATGTATGTATGTATGTATGTATGTATGTATGTATGTCTGTCTATATATATATGTTCATTTCTTCTAAATTGTTTTCCCTTCCAACTTCATAATAAATGACTCATAAATTATTCACTCATGAGTTTACCATCTGAAAACCACTTATCTTTAAAAACAAATCAACAAAATAAGAGCTTTTAAAGCAGGGCAAAGTGATATAAACCTATAATCTAGCTAAAAAGAAACCTAGGCAGATAAGTCTTGATTTTAAAGCCAGTCTACACAAGAATGAAGAGACTTTTCTCACAAAGACAGTATAAAGCAAAATACTGCCCATTACAGTTCTTGAGGAGGAATAAGTCTCAGAAAGACCATTTGTACTCATACAGTCTCCATTTAGTTCAGTAAGTTAAATTCTAAGATACTCTAAAACAAAAGCATGTATTGTCACATGTTATCACCGTCCAGTTTGTAAAACCTCAAGACATGAAGGTGTACAAATGGGACACCGATTTATCTCAGTCCTCTCAACTCATCTGAACTCTGTACAGGGAATGACCTTTCATGAACTGGAGTGCTACTCCTGATCTGGGCAATCCAGAGGTTTAAAAAATTAATAAGATAGTTCTGGAAATAAAAGGGCATGAAGAAGGGGTGAAGGTAGCAACGAAAAAAGACACACCTCTATGCAATGAACCTCTCAAAATTACTTCACTACAGAGTGGACAAGTACAGACCCAATCTAAAATGTTGCTCAGTCCAGTTTTCATTGTGACCTGACCTCACAGTAAGGTGCAGTCACTTAAAGTTAGGCAACCTTCCTATTGCAGGATGGGATGGGAATGGGGGTTACACTTTCTCAAGAAAATTGAGGGTTTCACCATCATTAGTGTCTTTCTTGCTGGTCATATTTACTCAGTAGGTCTGCAAGTGCTAGCGGGTTTCCTAGGGCTTGGTGGCTCAGGAGCCAGATACATAGTTCCTGCATCTTTGCTGCATTCCTGAGACAAAGCTTGGAAAAGCCCCTGAAGGAGCTTGGCGTTTACACAGCTCAAATGCACCAGGCAGCTCATTCCAGAGCCACATACTGTCCAGGCAGCAAGCCTCTCTGAACACTCTTCCCTCAGAGTAAAGCCTCAGCAGGAGACACTGAAGAAGCAGCCTGATAATGTGGATCCCAGGAAGCTGGGAACAGTGGCCTCAACACCCACCCCAGGGGGTGGGGGTTGATGTTATGCAGGGAAGTCCCCTATCCATCCACTTACAGCCCTCCAGCTCGCCTCAGAATCCAAAACTGCCCTCAATTCCCTCAACTAAGTTGCTCTCTCACCTTGTGGCTCACAAGGCTCCCTGCAGGCTTATCCAGAGCAGCTCTGCTCTTTGAGGGCTGGGAAGGGCATAGGCTGCTGCTCCCTCAGAGGTGGCTGGGGAGAGAAGAAAGCATCACTGTGTGGATGGGAACCAAACACTTAGCAACTTCTCCTCTAAGTCCCACACCGACCTGTACAATGCCCTGCCCTCCTGCTCATATGCAGCTTGGGTACCAGTAGTAGGCGGGGCAATGTGGCAAAGCTAACTATTACTATTGGACAACTCAGCTGCCCATCACTCGGTGTGAGCCCAATAGAAAGGTTTGCAACTGTTGGTTCAGGTGCTAGGTTGACATCAACTGTGGCCTGGGGCAAAGTGAGCAAAGTTGGGTGGCTGGTAACAGCTGTTGGGGAAATGCCCACCCATGTTCCCCTATCCCCAACACCTCCTGGACCCACCCTTCCTCAGTGCCTCTGTTGCTTAACTAATTCCGAGCAATTACAACACCTTGACAAGATTTACCCTTGTGTTTCATGTCCAACCATGAAATGGGGTCTTCTTAGTGTCCAAGGTAGAGCAATGCGAGATACCCAATGGATGGGTGGATGACCCATTGTCAAGATGAAGAGTATCGTAGTGTATCTTGTCTTTTTGAGCTGCTGGATCACCACAAAACCATTGTCTTTAAGTGGCCATGGACTTCATAAATCATCTAATAGCTTCAGAGAAACAAATGATGGACATGTACCCAACTGTGCCCAAGACGTTATATTAAATGGCACAAGAGGAAAGATATCATTACTTATTGCAATGTGTTATTAAGAATAAATAGACTTATCATGCCAAACCATTTTGACGGATGCTATTTCATCAGTGAATAGAAAGTTGAAAAAAGCCTGGGGTGTATATATATCAAGCAAGCAATATAAGATTATCTGTCCAGTTCAAAATTAATCTATATTGATTGAAGTAAGAATGGTGGTTTCCTGGGAGAAGGGGAAAAGGTATTGATTGGGAAGAAACAGTCCAGAATCTTTGGCTCTGTATTTTACTGTAAAGTGATAAAAATTTATAAATATGAAAATATCAGGCAGCTGCATTCCTAGATAAATGACCTTTTGGAGGGTGAGACTTATGAAGAGCTATTGACAGTTGAATGCTCTTGGGGATGGGAGAGTCAGTTTCCTTTAACAATTGGACCCCAATTGGTCTACACTGCCTTAGTGGATTGTTCCAAACTTGTGGGAATATGGGCAGTATAAACAGATCAAAGTGAATTATAATTAAAAAAAAAAAAAAAGAATATGAAGTTTATGTTGAGAGGTATGTGGTGGCTGAATATGAAGAAAACTTATTATATGAATATGTGAAATTCCCAACTAATTATATGAAGAGATTAGTCTCATTTTTAAGATCAGTTTTTAAAAAATACTAATACAAAACATTGGTCTGCAAAAACCTGCAAAAAGGAAAATCACTGCCATTTGGGAAGTTTTAATTCAGGCAAGCTCACTACCATCCATCACCTATATACCTACAAAGGATATATTGAGTACTCGATGATTTTACCAGGCATTTCTCTTGTTAAATGGATTTTCCTTTTTAAACTATTTTTTAATTGAAAACAGAATTCTTTATACAATATATTTCCATCATGTTTTCCTCTCTTCAATTCCTCCTATATCTTCCCCACCTCCCTCCCTACCAAACTTTTATGTTCTTCTTTCTCTTTCAAAATAAATTTAAAAATAAAAAAATTGCAAATCAAACCATCAAAACACAAATAAGAATCCCCCCCAAAAAAGCCAAAGCAAAACAATATGTAACAAAAAGTTCAAAAAATAACAACTTATATCATTTTGTGTTGGCCAATTACTCCTCAGCAAGGAGCTTGCCCAGGCATGTGTTTGATATTGAGACTGCATTGGAGAAAACTTCTATAATTTTCTTCCTTCCTTCCTTCCTTCCTTCCTTCCTTCCTTCCTTCCTTCCTTCCTTCCTTCCTTCGTTCCTTCCTTCCTTCCTCCCTCCCTCTCTCTCTTTTTTCTTTCATTGTCCCTTTCTTTGTTCCTTTCTTGCTTTGTTTCTTTCTTTCTTTCTTTCTATTTTTCTTTCTTTATTTTTTGACTTGTCATGTATCACAGGCTGGTCTCAAACTTGCTATTGCATGTAACAGGGATGGAATTGTTCTTCTCTGCCTCCTACCATCATTTCATTGTAATGAGACTAAAGGTGTGCATCACCACAAATAGTCTTCTATGTTTATTGTTTGTTTTGCTTTGCTTTGAGGCAGTGTCTCACCGCTTAGCCTTTTTAGGCCTGGGAATCACCATGTAGACCAGGTTGGCCTGGAACTCAAAAAGATCCACCTGCCTTAGCCTCATAAGTGCTGAGATTATAGTCATGAGCCACTAGCAAAGCTTCAAACTGTCCTTGAACCTCAAAAGCTCTGACAGTAAATTTGATCAAATCTGAGATGGTTCTTGAGGTAATGATGCACACCTGGTGATTTGAATTGTATCCAGAGGAACCACACAGTAGAACCAACTCCTGTAAGATGTCCTCTGATTTCCAAGCACTCCACATAATCCCTATAGTCTGACCCTCACCAAATAAATAAAACAAATGCCAATGATAGAAACAAATGTTTCTAAATGTTACAGGGTTATGAAAATGTGCTCACAAGTTATTCCAGGAACTTCTGTAGACTTCTTAGATGACTAAGTTTATTTGAAAGAGAGAAACTAGCACCTTTAGTTATAGTCAGAAATAGAGGACAAGCCCTGGAGTGCCTTAATGGTAGGACCTTGTGTTCCAAACTGCTTCGGCTGGGCAATAGCTATTTTCTCTCAGGAATCAGTGTCTTATCTGGTAGCTGGGTTCTGCTGGAGGCCATGGTGTCCCTCTTGGCAGTATGAAGCCATTCCTGGGAAGTGAGGAGGATAGGCCTCTACCAACAAACATGGGGTGCATTCTGTGCCTCCTGGTGGCTGGCCCTCTTCAGCCATAAAAGGAACAGCAGTTGTGATAATATCCCTAGGCTGTGCTCCCAGCCATAGTCCATTTGCCTGTGTGTACTCATGCCTCCATGAGAGGCTGCCTCTCATTTTCCATGAGGGAATGGTCCTCCTTTGCCTGGTGTGCACTGTCCCTCTATGCCACTACTTCTCCCTGTCCCCACTGGCAGGAAGCCTCTTCTCTCCTCCAGGAATGCCCCCTCATAACACCTCTCCACTGGCTCCTCTGTTTCTTTGGAGAAAACTTTGGTTACTGCTTTATTTCCAGCTCCTGGTCCTGAATCTAGCATAGCAGGGGCATGGGAAATGGTTGATGAGTGAATTAATGAAGGTGTAATAGATGAAAAAAAAACACAATTAGGAATGATGCTGCCTAGTCTCTGGAAGAGAGAGAGAGAGACAGGGAGAGAGAGAGAGACTCATTTAAAAATTAACTGAAAATAATGAAAAGCACCCTAAGAAGGAAGGTCAAGTGGGGACTACTTAGTTATATTTTATTTAGGGAAGCTTTTTTGGCAGAATCCTTGAGTATCTTCAGTAATCCTCCATTATGATATATGATAATCAGATGGATGGGTTTTGGTGGTTTCCTGGAAACTTGCAGAAGAGAGAGTCTGCAAGCAGGGTAGGGGGAAGGATCAGCTCTTGCTTCTACCTTGACAGCCTGATTCCACAGGTAGCTCTCAGGAGCCACACTTTTTACTTTGAGGATGAGGGAATGTGAATACAATCATTGGTTAAGAATATGCGTGTTAATCACTGAGAGTTTTGAAAAGCACAAATACATTGTGGCTGGATGATGAGGTTAGAAGGTTCATTTTCTTCCCCAATTAACATTGCTTGTATTAAGGGGGGAAAGAAAGGAAGAAAGGAAGGAAGGAAGAAATATTAACACAGAAACTTAACTATCGCTTTCCGGTTTTTGCAGTTTTCTCTTACACCCAAGCTGTGCCTAAGGTGACCCATTAAATTGTGATACTCAACAAAAAGGAGTGAAAGCACAGTCTCTAAAGTTAGCCTGGGTGTGATCTTACTCTGTACCAGAGCTGAGTATGACCTTTGGCAATTTGCACACATTCCCCAGCATGTCTTTGCCTCACTGAGGAGGACAGCAATTCTCACCTGAGTGAGGACCCTTGTCTGTGGAAGGGATAAATAGTTCTCAAGGCTTTTGACCAGTTGCTTTTAAGGTGATAGAAGATCTACTGTCCTGATTATGAATATTTTTCTGAGATTTTAGCTTTTTAAAGAGATCAGTTATTCATGAGTAGCTTTATGGCCTGTCTCAATGAGTATTTTCAATAACTGCAATTTATGTATTGCTTTTCTTCTGATTCTTCTGATTCTTTTTGTTAAAATGAGTTGGGGTGGAGTGGCACCATTTTTCCATCAGTGTGTTGGAGGCCTGTGACATGTCTGTGAGTCCAGTCCTCATTGTATTCCCTGTACAGGCCTTCCTTTTGTCCTTAATGCAAGAGAAGAATGCTTGTTTGCTTGGTGTAATGATATCCTTCCAGGAAAAATAAATACATGAACTCCCTAACCATTTCTGTCAGTCAACCGCCCTGTCTTTCTTTTACAGGCATATCTTCTTATTTGATTTGGCAGTGATCCTGTGTAAGAGGAAAGGGGATAACTATGAGATGAAAGAAATAATAGATCTGCAACAGTACAAGATAGCCAAAAACCCCACTACAGACAAAGAAAATAAAAAGGTGACCTTCTGGGGGCGTTACTATCAGTAATTTATGTAGAAGTTTGAATATTCAAATATAGTCATCCCATCCCTTGGTGTCTAGGCTACTCCTTCTACTGCAGCTGCCTAAATGTGCAGATTTTCAGGACCTTTATACAAAATGGCTTAGTGTCTGCAAATCACCCATGCATGTCTCCCTGTGGAATTTAAAACATTTCTAGGTTCTTTCTAATACTTAACACAATACTTAAAGCCATGTTTAGGAGTAATGGCAAGGGGAATAATCTGCATGGGTTGAGTAGCGGTGCAGTTGTATCTGGATAGAGAACCTGCAGGTCTGGAGTCAGATGTACATTAGTTCATCTTACCAATGCTTACTGGTTCAGGCATTTAGTTTTCAGAGATTGATTTGGTACAGGCTCCTGTGAGCTACGATGGGATCATGACAGAGTTGATCCAATCATTTTTAATTCCTATGATCAGTATGGTAATGATTCTCTGATCAATATGAAGTTGGTTACAGTCAGTATTGATGCTGACAGAGATATAAGATATTTGTGTGGAGGGTTAGGTACTCCAATAAATTTGGAAATTATTTTTAAGAAATGATAATTATTAACTTAAAGAATATTCACTTTCACATTGGTCTTATGGCTTCTACCTCATCCACACCCAAGGACAAAATGGGTTAGAATTTTATTGCAAAACAAAAGATTAAAAAAAAAAATGGCTGGAACAGTTTGAAATGGCTTTGTGAGTATTTGTACTTCAAGAATGTATTTATGTCTATGACATGCACTTGCACAAACATGTGGTTGATGTGTGGGGGGATGGCTGGAAGTTGATATTGGGTCACTTTCTTGGTGTCTGCCTCTTATGTATTGAGACAGAGTCTCAGCTGGACCCAGGACTCACTGTTTTGGCTAGACCTGTTGGCCACCTTTCCTCTGGGATCCCCTGTCTCTGCCTCTCAAGCTCTGAGATTAAAGGCCAGCTGACACTCCTACCCAGCTTTTCCTTGGGTGCCAAGGATTCACACTTGGGCATTATGCTTGGCTGGCAAGTGTTTTCCATAGTGAGCCATCTTCCCAGCCTCTTTGTTTCTACTATTTAAATCACAGGTGACTCACAGAAGCTGTTCTCTGCTAGCTGGTGGCTGCATTCATGTAGAGACTCTGAGCATGGGTCCTGGCAGACCAGCTGGTCATCTGGTCTCCTAGGACAGCAATGTTGGTGAATGTCTTCAAAAGAAAGAAAGAGGGAGCTCAAACCTTCCCTTTCATTTTCTTCTCCTAGGAGTGTTTTCAGTCTTTACCATTTAGCCCCTCAAGAAATTTAATTATAAGGACAAAGTTTTCCTGTAATTACTATGTTTTAATATATATCATTAAATTAAATAGAAAACCCACACATGTGCACGTTTGTGCACATCCTTTGCTTCAAATATAAAGACTGACGTCTTCCTTCTGTTTCAAACTTACTTATTGCTGGAGTCCTTGCTGAATTTCTGGTATATTCAACTAATGCTTAAGGACTGGGTTTCTTTCAATGTTCTTTCACTTTCTTAAGGAGTCTGCTCAACAAAGATGTGAAAGGTACCCAGGCCTGGTTTAAAAGAAATGACACACAGACATTCTGAGAACATGCTGTTAGGTGTTTCTTTGTAATTTTGATGTTTGTAAACTAAGAAGGTGCATAAGGACTCTTAGAGTATGAATACATTCATTTCCCCTAAAGGAACCTGTTAAAAAAAAAAAGTGTAATTAAAAGTGAAAACTCTGAAGGTTTGTCCCATTGTGCTCTGGCATTGTTTAACCCTCGTTGACCAATTCTATCTGGTTTTCATGACTGGTTCCAAATTTAAGAACTGCTTATGTTAATACAAAATTTTAGGTGGAATTAGGATGTTTTTGAAGCTCTGAAGAAAAATATTTAATGTTTTTAGTGTGTGTGTGTGTGTGTGTGTGTGTGTGTGTGTGTGTGTGTGTGTGTGTGCTCATGCATCCAAAACATGTCTGTGGAGGAAAGAGAGAGGGTTTCCAGGAGTAGTTTTGTCCTACCTCGAGGTCTCTGGGGATGGCACTCAGGTCATCCACTTTGGTATGAAGAACGTTTACTTGCTGATTCATCTTGCTGGCTTAAGACTCTTATATTTTGAAAGATAAGATTGAATAAATATTTTTTTAAAAAAATTAAGCTAAAAACAAGACTGAGTTCTCCTATAATCACAGCTGTTACTTGCCACAGTCTTTGTAAGTTGTTTGTCCTCTGAAAGCCTCAGTCCCTGCATCTGTAGAATGGGGATACCGATGTTTAGCAAACTGCAAATACTATTCTAGCAAAGTACCAGACAGTAGTTACAATGTAAGCCATATGGTATTTATTGATCAAAGGGTAATATCTATTATTACTGCTTCTGGTAATAGCATTTTATGTTTAATTATTCTAATATGCTTATGAGCACAAAGGTAACACTTTCTGATGTAGTAATATAGTTCTTATACTTGGTCATTGATGACAATATTTAAGTACAAACGATTAGTGATATTAAAGGTCACTTTAACATGTTTCCTTCATTATGGATTGTATTTACTTTGGGCACAGGTGGTAAGTGGGAAATATTGGTCCAGTCTGTGATCCTGAATGGTCACCCTCATATACCCTGTGCTCTTTCAGTGAGACACCTGGAGTTGCATGATCACAAACAGAACAATAGAATGCAAGGGATAGTGAGTGTATCCAGAGGCAAAGTGGACCTCTGGTCTTTTGGTCTTGTGGAAAGATGTAAGACAAGAACTTTCTGATGCTTTTCTTGGGCTATAGAGTCTTTTTCTGAGTGAAGGTATTTCTCCAGGGGAGGGCAGCTAAGTGTCTTATCCCAAAGGAGGCTGGCTCCTAGGACTGCATGTGAGACATATCAGTGACCATTTTGTTCAGGTTTTTAGTTGAATAGCTCATCATTGCTATAAGTCATAAAATAAATGCTTACACTCTCTCTATTTTTTTTTATTTTACATGTCGATCACTCTCTCCCTACCTCCTTCCCTCTTACCCTCTCTCCCCCCATCACATGCACCCTGACCACCCTTGCCTCCAATCCCCCACCCCAATTACACATGTAGGGCAATACCATCCAGGTGGGGTCACATAAATCTGTCAAGTCATTTGAAGTAGGGACTAGGACTTCTGTCTCCAGGTTAAGGGAGTATCCCTCCATGGAGGATGTGCCCACAAGCTCCTTTTGTGCACCAGGAATACATCCTGGTTCCACTGTCTGAGGTCCCTTAGACTGCTCAGTCCTTCTAGCTGAGACCCATACTCAGGAGCTTTGAGTGAGTCCCATGCTGGATTTCCAGCTATCAGTCCGGGGGCCCTCCTTGTTCAGGTCAGCTGTCTCTATGTGTTTCTGCAATCTGGTCTTGTCCTCTCCCTCTGCATCTGGATTCTAGTTAGACTCAGTGTTTAGATATGGGTGTTTGCTTCTGTTGCAAACAGGTATTAGATGAGGGCTCCATGATGGTGGATAAGTTAGTTGTTGATATCACTATCTGGGAAGGGCAGAAGGGCATTTATGGTAGCCTTTCCACAGTTGCTCAAATTATTAGTTGGCAGCAGTCTTGTAGGTCTCTAGACCTTTCTTTAGATTCAGTTTTCTCTTCAAACCAATAATGGCTCCCTCTTTTATGTTTGTTCTCTGTCTCTGTCTCTCAGTCTCTTTCTCTCTCTTTGTCTCTCTCTCTCCTGTCTTCTATTCCTACCCTGTCTCAATCTTCCAAGCCACACGTGCTTTCCTCTCTTACCCTTCTTTTTCTCCTACTTCTCTCTCCATTCACTGCCCCCCATACTTCCCATGTGTTCTTGGGGACTTGTCCCTTCCCCCCTTCTGTGAGGGACCTTATATGAATCTCTTAGAATATACCTTGTATCCTAGTTCCTCTGATGGTGTGAATTATAGGCTGGTGAACCTTTGATCTAGGTCTAAAATACATATATGAGCGAGTACATACCATGTTCCTCTTGTTGTGACTGGGTTACCTCATTCAGGATGGTTTCTTCAAGTTCCAACAACTTGCCTGAAATTTCAAGATTCCATTATTTTTTTTTCCTGTAGAGTGGTATTCCATTGTGTAGATGTGTCACATCTTCTTTATCCATCCTTCAGTTGAAGGGCATCTAGGTTGCTTCCAGGTTCTTGCTATTACAAATAATGCTGCTATGAACATAGTTGAGCACATGTCTTTGTTGCATGGATGTGGATCATTTGGGTTTATGCCTAAAAGGGGATTGCCTGGTCCTGTGGTAAGCTAATTCCCATTTTCCTGAGGAACCGCCCTACTGATCTCCAAAATGCAGGCCCAACTTTCTTAATAACAGAGTCTGTAGCACATTCTTGTACTCACTGACTTCTTCCCACCCCCAGGCAGCAGAAACAAAATCATCCACAGTATGGGTACTGGGAGATGTCCTTTCAGACAGTACTAAGGATGCAGGACTGAGGAGGTCATAATGTTGTCCAATTTCCTTTATTTCCACACATAATCCTCTTGCCATTTCCTTGATGAAAACGGGCAAGCTTCTCAGTCGTAGTTGGGTGGAACTCGGTTAACCTGTCCATAAAGTGAATGTATCCCAAACTTCCCAAGAGTGAGCATTTCGCAACTTATAGAAATGGAATTTCGATAGGACTGGCCTTAGGTTCCCCACTCTACATTCTCACTGTTTTTACCACATTTCCATGGCAACCAGTCTGCCTCATATTACATATTCTGTATTACCTGTTAAGACCAAGATCTAACCTAGCATGAACCTTCTGTTCTTTAGTTTGTCCATCTGAGACAAGACTGGAAAATGTAAGTGTAAGTGAGTGAGAATAAACAAAAACAATTGTGAAGTACTGAGTCAAGTCCCCGTGCACATAGTTTGTACTTAATAAACACTCACCCAATCTCCTGGCCCTGATGGGCCACTGGTGCAATCACCAGTGACAGCCTCCCAAACCCCTAGCTGCACTTTAATAGTGCCAACAAATGGACCTGTAGGCTGCAACTGTGAGGGTTTCCATTCACAGCTGAGGAGATGGAGTGTAGAGAGGTAGACTGACTTGCCAATGTGCCAATGTGGCAGAATTCTATTTGGCTGTTTATCCCACGCACAACACCCTGTTCTTGTGCAACTACCTTCTCCGCATGTAATGTCTTTAGGCCTCACCCTCTGCCATTGCCCTTGTGCCTGGCTTAGAAACCACCATTTTCCTGTCCCCTGGAACCACATGTCATGAACTCTGGCATGCTAGAATGATATCTGGCCACTAGATGCACAAAAGCATAGATCCTCAAAGAACCATTTATGTTGTATGCAAAGAGGCCTGGTACTTTGGCAGTCATTACGTCAATGGTATAGTGCGACACAGGGACAGAACAGATGGCAGAAGATGGACAACAGATATGTTAGAAGGGGGAAGACAAAGAGGACAGAAACCTGGGGACATGGCACAGTCAATAAAATGCTTACACACAGGCTGGAAGACTGAATTTGAGCATCAGCCTCTCTAGGTGTGGTGATACATGGTTATAATCTCAGCACTGAGAAAGTGAATGCAGGCATGACCCTGGACTTCACTAGCTAGTCAGGCTGGCCAGATTGGTTCATTACTAGACAATGACGGACAATATCTCAAAAAACATAGTATAGAGCAAATAATGAAGGACTTCCAAGGTTGTTCTTTGACTACCATGTGTGAAAGACACACCTAAACCCACATGAACACACAAACACATGCACATGCACACGTGCAGGCATGCACCCACATACACAGGAATGGATCCATGCAACCATGTAGTAAAGTTACTTTGCTTTCAAGAGGAACGTCAGGATGAATTTTCTATAACTGTTTTCTTCCTCCTCTTATAGAAAGTGCTTTGTGTTTATATGACCCTTTCCTGTAAAGCCTATACTGCAGTAGACCAATTGTGGAACCAGACTTGTAGCTGAGGAGGACATGGTAAATATTCCTGAGTACCAGAGCTCATCTCCAAGACCAAAAAGTACACGACACTAAGTGTGATCTCATGTCAGGCCTTTATATCATGGTGTCAGCAAGTATTTCTTCCCCTTCTGTTATTTTCAAGAATAGTAATGGTATGTCTGTGGCACTGGAATTCAGATTTTATGTCTATTTGTAGTATGTACATGTGGGTGCATCATCATATGTGTGCCCCTCCAATAAATTGGAGGCCAGTGTCAAACTTAGATACTCTTCCTCATGTGCCATTGACTTTGTCTTCTCAAATGCTCTTATTAGTACATATTAATTATACACAACAAAAAATTTAAAAATGCATAACATGTATTTCATTATGACCTCTTTGTGTGTGCATATGCTGATATAATTTTGTCATATTCACCTCCTCTTATTCTCACTTGTGCACTTCCTACTCTGCCTCATCTCCTTCCTCTTCTTATGTAGTCCTTCTATTTTGAAGTGTTTTTTAAATGACCCTCATGAATGTCATTGGGGAAGCTTACAACAGCAGGTATGATGAGAAGATTATTTCTTGGACCAGGGAGCCATGTCACCAGGGTTTACATCACAGAGAATATCTGTCCCTGTAACCCAACACCTACAATCAGAATATAAATCTTCAGGAGTGATTTCATGAAGCTCACACACAAATGAGAAGATATTGACAGCACGGGTCCTATGTAGGTCTTATATATATTTGGCATGTTCCCTTGATTGGAATTACATCAATAGACAACTATTGATCATAGAAGAGGAAAAACAATCCCCTTTCTAAGATTTGCATTCCTAATTCTGTGTGACTCTGTGTACAATTGCAAGGTTTCAATCTACAGATCATCAATTGCCTCAGTGGCTATGATGCTAACTTGAAAACTATGGCCCTGCATTGGTGTCTTATTTTTGGTTCTGATGTTGGGAGATTTTCTTCTGCTTTGGATTTGAACATTCTGATGTGGCTTGAGACTCACCTTCCCATCTTCCTGGCACAGGGTGAAGTTATGAATACTACAAGGTTGTCCTGGCCAAGAGGAAGGACATTGTTGATGTTGATCTCCTTTGAGAAGATAACTGACCATAACTTTAATGCTGTCTACTTTGAGGACAAAGACTCCATGTGCATTAGGTTTGTAGTGTTACTTCTAGAAAAAAATAGATCATCTTCTCAAGGGCCTATCTAAGGGTCTCTGCCATCCCTACCTCTATTATGTGAGGTGCCTGCATTTTCTTTTGAGCTACGTACAATCTTATTTTTTATACCAATGCCAGTTCACTCTCCTTCCCATCCTCCCAACTACCACAATAACCCACCGTCATACATGCCTTCCACTCTTCAGAGAGGGAGAGACCTCATATGGAGGATCATTGAAAGTCTGATGTGAGCTACCTTAAATTGAGGTCTACATTTCCAAATTTTCTTTTTTCTAACTTCCAAAAGAAAACCAACAAAGAAACAAAAAAAAAAAAAAAATAGGACCATGAGCCTGTGGAAATAATTTATTCCTTAGAGCTGTACTTGGCCTCAGTGACTAACAGCATTCATGTTGTCTAGGATTGAGAGGAGGTAGACAGTGGAAGAGCCACCAGGTGTAGCAATAGGGAGGTCTGGGGTCCTGACTCCTGGTGGGTACTGAACAATATTTTAAGAGTAAAGTAGGTTAGAAGATGTGGAGATGCAGATTGAAGATGAGGGGGTATGGTAGAGAAGGTAATGGGAAATCCATGCATGAGGATTCTTGCTTTTCATCACTGGCTTCAAGAGTTTGAAGCAAGCAGATCTCTCTTGAGTTGTATTACAGCTTGTTTTCTACAATAAGTTCCAGGCCAGTCATATCTAGACTGTGAACCTTGTCTTCAAAATCACATCAAGGTGAAGTGAAAAAAAAGTAGGCAAAGTTAGAATGGGAGAAGGCCCTGAACATCACAATATAGCTCTCTGGAACCAAGAACTCACCACCAATACCTTTATAGCCTACACACAGCCTCTACCCCACACCCTACTTGGAAATGTTCCCTGGTTATATGCATAGAGCACTCAAGGCCAACAAGAGCTGTCACTGTTTGTAGGGTTAGTTTGGCTCTTTGGCTCTCTATTCTGGAGTTTTCTTTGGCATCAACATAGAATGCACCTACATCCTGCTCCTCCCTGTATAGTTAGAGCCCTAGTAATAAGCCTGATAAGTTTTAAGGCATGAATTACCTGGGAGGTAATTTCACAAACTTTAACCCCAGCATTCTGGAGAAAGAGTGCTCAGTGATGGGCAGAACTCTTCTTTCCCAGTGATCCTGGTCTATAGAGGCAGTTCCAGGGCAGTTTGGACCACATAGAGAACCCTGTCTCCTTAAACCAGAGAGATACACAAAGGGAGGGTCAGAGTGAGGAGGCCAATCAGGGTAAAGGAGAGGGAGAAGAAGAATGAGAAAGTGAGAGGGAGGATAGGGATGAGGGATATAGGAAGGAATCACAATCAATTCTGGAAATCATTGGCAGCCTGCCTCCAAGGAGTCTGATGAGGACACTGTTATCCCTGCCCCTATTCTTCCATCACCATTGTCATTTTTCTACAGGGCTCTAAGCTAAGGAAGACAGGTGGCAAACTGACCATGTCCTGATCATGTGTAGGATTCCTGATGCCTAATCAGATTCCCAAAGGCTGTATATCTTGATTTTTACTCTTATTGCAGATAACTGACCTGAATTGACTTCTTGTGACCTTTTGTCTGAAAGCAGACACAATCATTCCAGAGACAAGCTCCTCGATGTCCCCTTAGTATACAAGGGAAGGAATGTGATGATCCAAGTTCAGCTGGGGATACAGAGTAGAGCTGGTCCTCCGATCTCAAATCTGAAATCCTGAATCATCAATGTTCCCCCAATTCTGTAAATCCACCTCTCCAACTTTGACTCTGATTGGTTCCTGGTATATTGGCGTGCATAATGGGATTCCAATAAACAGTAGAACTGGGCCCTTCAAATTATTGCACAAGGCCAACAGAGATCCAATATGACACAGGAAGCCCCTGATGATACTACAAATGAATTCCACATCCCTCCTGTATAATGTTATGGTAGGAATTCACCATTCTGCCTTGGCTCCTTTTCCTGTCTCTTGCTGAATAGAAGAACTTTGTATCCCAGCATTATTTATAAGAGCCAGAACCTGGAAGCAACCAAAATGCACCTCAACTGAAGAATGGATTTAGAAAGTGTTGTACATGTACACAGTGGAGTACTCCTGTGCATAAAAAGACAATGGATTCATGAAATTCCCAGGCAAATGCTTGAAACTAGAAGAAACCATCTTTAATGAGGTAACCCAGTTACAAGAAAAACAAACATGGTATGTATTCACTCGTTATTTTAATTTAGACTTAGAGCAAAGGATTTCGAAACTTCAATCCACACTGCCAGGAAATCTAGGAAACAAGGAAGACCCTTTGGGAGACATACATGCTACCAGGGAGAAGGGGAAAGTGACAATATCTGCTGGGCAAACTGGAAGGACAAGAGGCAGAGAGAGAGTTAGGAGAAAGAGAATGTGAGAAGAGGTAGGGAGAGGAGGGAATGAGGGAGCAGGAAGATTGAGTTGGGGAAGAATAAAGGAGATCATGTAAAGAGATACCATAAAAGATAGAGCCTTTATAGATTTAAAGGGAAATCAGGCACTGGGAAAATTTCCAAAGACATACATGGATACCAACAATCCAAGCAATACTGGAGAATCTACCTTAAATGTCCTTCTCTGATTAAGAGACTGATCACTACCTTATGAACTTTATACAGTATCTGATAGAAACAGAAGCAGACATCCACAGATAAATACTGAGCTGAGCTACTGGATTCCAGTTGCACAGAAGGAGGAGTGATCAACAAAGGGGTAAAGACCAGGCTGTAAAACCAATGATATAGGTGATCTGAACAAGAAGAAACTAATCACCCCAGACTGATAGTGGGGAAATGGCCCAGCATAGAATGGCCCAGAACCCCTGAATGGGGTGTTAGAAAGACTGGGTAGTCTATGGGGCCTCTGGTAGTGGATCAGTATTTACCCCTAGTATACAAATGGACTTTGGGAGCCCATTCCACATAGAGGGATACTTTCTCAGCCTAGACAAATGGAGGAGGGCCTAGGCCATGCTCCAAATGATTATGACAGATTTTGAAGACTTCCCATGGAGGCTTCACCATCCCTGGGGAGTGGAAAGGAGATGGGATGGGGGTGGGTGGGCAGACAGGGGGAGAGGGGAGAGTGTAGGAACTAGGAATGGTTCATCTTGATTTAATCTTTGGTGTGTTTCTCATGTTTTTTGTCTACCCTTTGAAGGGATCAGTGAAGTTTGGCCAAAGACCCTGACACTTCATACTGGGACAGCACAAGGGAAGTTAGTGTTTTTGTAGGCACAGTCCTATGCTAATAGCATTGGATACTACAGATGACCACTTACGAATGGTCTCCATGTGGACCTGAGGAAAGGAAAGAGAAATTTCCTTAGATCAGAAAGATCACCTCAACTTCTGCTCCTCCTCCATAAGATGAAAGAGTTGTATGGGAATGGCAAGTGCTTTTCATTAGAAAGAATTAGAAGGTGAGTTCCTTTTAGGTAGGGTAGGTTTCTCTTTTATTTGTTGAGACAGGGACTCATGTTTCCAAAGTTGACCTTACACGGGCTTTGCAGTATCACCTTGAGCAGAAGTCATCCTGCTTCCACTTAAAGTTGGGATATCCATGCCAGTTATGACACATAAGCACATTTTTCCAGTGTTGTGAGAGCTGAGATCCACAGTTGGGGCATCTCAAGCTGTGCAAAAATACTGTATTGTCCTTGGTTTCCATACATGATCTTTCTGTTTAGACCTCAGGGTTGTCTGATCTATCTTTATGCCTTTCTCTATGTCAACATGCAATTTCCATTGAGTTCATCTACACACAGGGCCTGCTATGGTGCCATCTCCACAGCCAACATAACTCACCAAGAAACAAGTAAAGAAGGAAATATAGAGGCTGAGCACAGAGTTGCCGCTGATGACCAACCACAGAAATGAGCTGTAAGATTGCCTGCTCTTTATCAGTGAAATAACTGCTGACAACAGGTATCCATCCTTTCAGAATCCACTGGACTGTCTGCAATATCACCCTCTCCTGCTATCTTTTAAGGTCTTGTGTTCCACAGAGATATCTGACCTTCCCTCATGGGAAGGATTGGACTCTGGACCAACAGTTAAGGAGCTCCATGGAACCCTCCTGGGCTCTCTTCCTGTTTGTATGACTGTCGTGTAACTTTTTCTCAATGTAGGGGTACTGACAGTAATATCATGACCTGTCCCTGGAGCTTAGCTGGCTTTTGGGAACCCCTTCCACACAGTGGATTACCTGGAATCGCCTTGAAGAAAGATGAGCCAAGTCCTTTGCTCAAGATCATTGGAGGCTTACCCCCTTCTGAGCTGATATCCAGGGGTACTAAAAGGGGTTAGATATTAGACAGGGTGTATGTGTGTGTCATGGGAGGAGGGGAACTGCTGTTTTATGGACAATAAATAAAATATGTTATTTAAATAAAACAAAATAATAAATTCTGCTTGTTTTTAAAAAAGAAGTTCTTAGCTTCTAGAAGGCTGCACCTCCATAATGACTGTATAGCCACCTCATGACCTAATTTCTTCAAAGTGGAGAAGCTGACCTGAAGCTTTGGAGGGAGTAACATGTGTACACTAACTTCATTGCTTTCTGTAAATGAAAATAAGAGCCTGTGGTATCACTCATACAACTCAGGAATAGAGGTAATAAAATACAGGTTCCCAGCATGCATTTGGAAAGGCCCTGACAGGTGGTGGCTTTGGGAGACAATAGGTGCTTTGAGTTTGTGGTGAGTCTTTGGTATTTTGTGGCAGATGATTGTGTGCTGGAAGCTCTTGGTAGCAACTGGACAGGCATAGATACAGTGTACTACAGGAAGTATTGTGCAACTTGACTGTTTCTTTCTCTTTTGTGCCTTAAACCACAGTACTTCATGCATTTCTTTAGAATCTGATTGTGGATGCTCTTCTCTCTGTGTGTCCTCATTTCTCTCTCTCTCTCTCTCTCTCTCTCTCTCTCTCTCTCTCTCTCTCTCTCTCCCCCCTCTTCCTCCTCCTCCTCCTCCTCACATGTTCATACATGCATGTGCAAGTTTGCGTGTCCCAAAACAATCTGGGAGCAAGTGCTACGTGCTACGTGGTGTGGAGGTCTTGGAGTTGCACTTTATGCATCAGTGCTCTTGTCATAATTTCTCACCATCATGGCATCAAATAATCCCTTTGGATGTTTGTATAGCTGTCATGATATAGGGTTACAACCCATGAATTATGTGCTGTAAGTTTTCACTAAAATCTATGTTCTAACACAGGAGGAAACTCACTACAATTTGTGGTGTGTTGGACATTTGGAATAGACTCCTGGTAAGATACAGAACTTGATGGAGATCCTAGGACTGCTGAGTGAACTCATGGAGCCAGAGCACCCACCATCTGAACACTCACAAGCACTGACCCAGTGACATAATAACAAGTTTCAAAGCAACAGAAGGTCCCAGTACTTAGGAGCCAAAATGTGGAATCCACAGGGCTATAGTAGACCCGGATACAACTTGAGTTCACTTGATCCTTAAGGCCCTTTTTTCCTGTTTCTAGACCCTACCACAAGCCAAATACATTCTATGAGAAACTGAAGTTGCATCATAAACAGGTCATGTGTTAACTAAATATATTTGAGAATGAGAACACCAAGTCATCAGAAAAGTTCAGTGAGTTGACCAAGGAGACAGTCTTCTATAAATAAGTGCCCATTTTGCATGGACCCCATTAGCTATGGAATTACATTCTCTCTGTTATGATTTCCCTTGACTGGAAAGTCCAACAGTCTGGTTCTAGGCATTCTGCTCCTCAGGAAGTAGCCATAGCAAGCTGTCTTGGATTTGTGCATCTTGAACTCAGTTTGCTAAGTGTACATATACTGTTAGCCATTGCCACCACTGTGCTATTGTCACCAGACCCTCAGTATAGAAAAGAGATTTGTACAGTGAAAGGAATGTCATTCTACACTGCCTTTGTTTAGGTCAGACCTAGGTTTTAAACATCTGATGGCTGTAGAACCTATAGATACTCATCTTGTATCTCCTGTCCTTACTTAGATGCTATTTACCCAAGAATTGCTGATGTTTAGGGGAAACCATGGTCCACTAAGGAAAGTTAGGGGAATCCACTTTCTATTGAAAGGACATGGATCCTTTTGTGGTATTGGGGTGTTCCTTATTGATTATTTTTTGGAAGTAAATCTCTCATTTTGACCTCCTTAGTGGAGCTGTCATGGCTATATAAGAATCTGCCTATGTCTTCCTGAAAACATGAACCCTTTTTGGGGAGACTACTCCCTGGGGGCAGAGGTGACAGGAGGAAGCTGATAGGGCCTTACTATGCAGTGTGTGTCTCCAGAGGTCTGCACAGCTGACTCCTGATGAAAGATACTCAGCTGAAAAAGAAGGTAGGCATGTCGAGGCAGGAGAAAAAGAAACTGCAGGATTGTGTCTTGCTGAAACACCACATTGGGGACCACCACATTGATCTATAGACCAGTGACCTGAAAATCCAGCAACAACAGGTAGGGGACAGGATGATGGTATAGATGAAGTTTGGCACCATTTGGACATTTGACTGCCTGTCTGCCCATCCACCCATCTGTACTTTCACATATCATGTTACTCATCAATGCTCCTAGCCAGTCACCTTTTTTGACATCCAGGTTTTCACTCAGTCTCTACGTACAATTACTTCAAAGGAGGCTGCCTCTTTGAAGCTGAATTATTGAAAAAGCATTCATGTTCCTGTGCTTGAAGCTACAGTCCAGTGAAGGGTATAGGTCAGTAACATATCAAACATGTACATGTCAGTATGAGAGTTAGGATTCTTTGTTTCTTCTTCTTCTCCAAGGCAAAATTAGCCTGTCTGTTTTTTAACTCACTTTGTAAACGAGGCTGGCCTCAAATTCACAGACATCTGCTTGCCTCTGCCTCTAGATGCTAGCATTAAAGTCATAAGCCATCACTGTTCCAGGGTAGTTAGGATTATACCTACCCTGACTCACTGAAAGAGTGAGCTCTAGGTCCTTGGAGTTCATTTGCTTGGCAAGGCCATTATGACATCACACTGAGAAACAATTTGTGAGGAGGAGAACCTCATCCAAGTTCAAATGTGTGCTTTTCAGAGTCAATGATTTCTGTGGCATGTGGCTTTCTCCTCTCTTCCTGCTTTGAAATTTAATCTCTTCACTTTGCCCAGCTGTTGCTTCACAGTGACAGAGGTCTGAGTAGCAAGCATCAGCCCTGTTTTCTGTAAGTGTTGCTGGACATTTCTCCCATCCAGGACAGTATAGTTTGGTGTTGATTTGGTGATCACCTGGGAGGTTTAGACAAGATGGTTGTGGAGGTGGGGATTTTGTCCTTTGGTAGAAAATTTCTCTCAGAAGCTCAACATAATCAAGACAAAAACTCATAATAGTTTTCCACAGAAGAATTTGGCCCCATTGATTTACAGCTGAGTTGTGACACTATTCTAAAATTGTTGGATTTTACAAATTATAGGTTATAATCAACCGTGTTACTTAAACCTAGTTATTTTGGTCAGGTTCTCTAGATCCTCAGAGATATACTGAGTATATATACTTTATCTTCAAACACTTTTAAGACTTAAAGAATATGACATTTTAAAAAATGTTTTAATAATTTAGAATGCTGTTGACATGAAACACAGTTGCCTCTGACAAATTGGAGCTATTCCTGATAATAATGTGGGTTCAGGAGTCCTATTTGGAGTTCATTTTCTTCTTGGCAGAAATGGCCTAATGGGAAAAGAACTGCCCTTGCCTCCACTGCTGACAATGGACTTATTTTCCTAACATGCCAAGCAGGATATAAGCAAAAAGAGACAGAAATGGTAGAGCAGTCTTTCTAATTTTCCTGCTTGTGGTAATGATCTGTCAGATATTCAGACACTAGACAAAGTTGATTGGCCAGACATTACTAAGGGTTCTTGGGTAACTGTACAGGTAGTCAGCTGTTTCTGGCATTTTTCCTTTTCTGTTTTGTATTTTTTTTTTATTTAATTTTGAAAGAGCTTGTTTTAATGTCAATCCTAGTTCTCTCAGCCTCTTGTCCTCCTCTGTGATGCTACCAACCCCCATTATATTCACTTTCTGTTCCACAGGGAGGTGAGGCCTTCCATGGGGAATTCAAACTCTCTCATGTCATTTGCAGCAGGGCCTAAGCCCTGCCTCATGTGTCTAGGCTGAAGGAGTATCCCTCTATGTAGAATGGGCTCCTGAAGTCCATTCCTATACTAGAAATAAATACTTATCTACTACCCGAGGCCCCTAGACTGCCTAGTCCTCCTAACTGTCACCCACATTCAAGAGGTGTGGGTCAGTCCTATGCTGTTTTCTGAGCTATCAGACTTGGGTCTATGAACTCCCCTTTGTTAAGGTCAGTGATTTTGTGGGTTTCATGAGCCTGGTCTGTTTCTGGCATTACTTCCACCTTTAGGAAGTCACTTGCTTATACTTTCTCTTTACTCAAGTGTTGTTATTTTTATTAGGTCTGTGATGAGATTAAGGACTATAACCGACACAACTAATATCCTCTCTTGTCTTATGTAGAACATATTAAGTACAAGACTTCAACTTTCTGGAATAGGACAGCTATTGGAGTAATCAATGAATTATGCCTTTGATCATTGGCCTGGATAATTTAGTATGTGTTTCTTGCTTAATGTTGCTCTTGCAGGTTGTAGGTCTAACTTTGTTGATGTTTTTATCTTTCTTTCTCCTAGACTAAATATGATATGTTATCATTTTATATAATGTTTGTTTCATGGTTAAAATCCTCTTCTTTAGACAAAGAGAAGAAGTATAGGGACAACATGTTCAGCCAATAGACTTTTGGTACCTGCCTTAGGGTGTGGATTCAGTGTGCAGATGTCATCTCATATGAGGAAGGGAGGGGTCTCACTCTCTCTCAGGTGGTTGTCCTAGCATCCTGCATCATAGTGTCCAGTGCCTTATGGTCACAAGTTCATTACAGCTATTTATCTCCATTGTGTGAGTGTCCCTAAATAAATATATTTTATTCTTTTATTGGGACTTTCTGTACTGTCTTAATTTGCCCTCACCCAACCAAAGTATGAAGTCTCTGGTGACATGTAGGGATAGGTCAATGATGCATGCTTGCTAATAGTTGTATGTTGCTAGGCATGTATGCAGGACTCTAATGTCACCACTTATTCCTGAGGGTTCAGGATCATGCTGCAGCATCACTTCTTGTGAGTGCTGGAGCAGAGCTGTCATCTTTCACTGGGGGAGAATGTATATTAGGAGCATCTGATGAAATGTAGAGTTAATATGACTCTCCATGATATGCCTGGGTGTTAGTTAAGCGACCCTGATGACAAGAAAGACCTCCAGCCAAGCAGTGTTGGGAGGAAGCTGCAGAGGAAGCACAGTGCATGGAGACTACATCAGAGGGTGAATGCTTCTGGTGGAGTGAATGCCCATGCAAACCTGGGACATGAGAGGGGCAGTTAAACCTGTCATGTCCCATGGCAGATCTCAGAGTAAATTAAGGAAGTATTTTTTCCTGGTGATTGTTTATAACTACAGAGCTCCTGGGAGTGGTTCAGACTTCTAAGATGGAGAGGAGTCAGAGTGATGATATAGAGTAAATATTCTGTGGATCCCCATACTGGTGTCTAGAAAGCAGTTCTTCTACATTGTCAGCAGTGAGAGAAACAGCAGAGAATTTGGTTACTCTCTGACTTAGTCCACATTCCTTTTCTGAGCTGACAATGACTCAGAAGGGCCATCTATAGACACAAAGAATCTAGGTCAGTCTTGGTTTAGGCTACACTAACAAGTTACTACTATCTATATTGAGTGGATGCCTTTGCCCCTTCTTCTCAGTATCTGGAAGGAGCCTGGGTCAGTTATGCTTTACTCACACGTGGGTGCTCAGCAGATGTTTGCATGTTTGGCAAATGCTGCCAGATGGATAGATTAACCTTGCTTCTTCTAATTACATTTGAGCAAGTAGATACTATTTTCATATCAGCTTTTCCCAGGCTAAATTGTCTATAATGTACAGTATGCATGAATCATTTCAGATGGGAATTTTGATTGTTTATATTGATTTTCATTTTTCTGACATAGGGTTTCACTGAGTAACAGTCCTGGCTTTGATGGACCAAACCCCAGTTGTAGACCAGGATAGCCTTGAACTCACAGATATCAGACTGTGTCTGTCTCCTTAATGCTGGGATTAAAAGCCTGTGCCTCAACTGCCAAGCTAAATTCCTGGAATTGAAAGCATTTTGTCAGTCATTTTTTATTATTATGATTATTATATCCAATTAGAAACAATCTTATTTTACATATCAGTTCCAGTTCCCTCACCTCACATCCTCCATGACCTCCCATCCCATCACCCATCTATGCCTCAGGAAGGGTGAGGCCATCCATGGTAAACCCCCAAAATCTGTCAAGTCATTTGGGGTAGGGTCAATGCCCTCCCCAGTGTCTCAAGGTTAAAGGAGTATCCCTCCATAAGGAATGGGTTCCTGAAGTATGATCATACACTGTTGATGCAACCAGGTTCCACAGCCAGAGGCCCTATAGACTGCACAGTCCTCCTATCTGAAACCCACTTTCAGGGTGCCTTGTTTGGTCCTATATTGATTCCCCAGCTGTCAAACTGGTGTGCATGTGTTTCCACCTGCTTGGGTAAATTGTTTCTGTGAGTTTTCCCAGGGTGGTCTGGCCTACTTCTGGCTGGGTCCTTGAGTCCATGGTCAGCTTCCAGAAATGCTGTCATGGAAACAGCCTCAGTCTCCCACCTCCACCTGCCTACTGTGCTTTGATAGAATTAATTTTAATAAACCCTTCTTCCGCCAATTGTTTCTGTCAAGTATAATACTGAAACCTGTAAAAAAAAAAAAAAAAAAAAAAAAAAAAACAAGGACCTAATGTAGAGGTTGACCTCATTACCCTGAAAACACCAGGCTCAGACTGCTTCAGAGGTAAAGTCTAGATTCTATTAAACTGTAGAGAAGAGATAATGCCCTTTTCAATGAAGACACAGGCTGCTAAGTGGCTCTCACTAGCCTAGGAAAAAGTATGTAGACCAGATTTTTTAAATCTGTCTCCCTCTCCTTTTCTTTTTTCTTTTTCTTTTTTTACATATCAATCCTAGTTCCTTCTCCCTCCCTCCCCTCTTTCCCTCTCTTCCACCATCACATGTGCCCCAAAAACCCTCCCTGCCATCCCTGCCCTAATACACATGTAAGGTGATTCCTTCCAGGATGGATCATCTAAACCTGTTAAGTCATTTGGAGTAGACACTAGTCATTCCTCCCTGCCTCTAGGTTAAGAGAGTATCACTCCATTGGGAATGTGCTGCCAAAGTCCTTCTGTGCACCAGGGATACATCCTGGTTTCACTGTCGGAGGTCCCTTAGACTGTCCAGGCCTTCTAACTGAGACCCATGTTCAGAGGGTCTGAATCAGTCCCATAGTGGATTCCCAGCTATCAGTCTGGGGGTCAATTAGCTCCTCCATGTTCAGGTTACGTGTCTCTGTGGGTTTCTGTAACCTGGTCTTGTCCTTCCTCTCTGCACCTAGATTCCAGTTCTGCTCAGTATTTAGTAGTGGGTGTCTGCTTCTGTTTCCATCAGTTACTAGATACGGGCTCTAAGATGGTGGAAAAGTTCATCATTATTGTAGCCTTTCCACTTTTGCTCAAATTGTTATTTGAGGTCAGTCTTGTAGGTCTCTGGACATTTCTCTAGAGTAGTACTCTCTTCAAAACTATAATTTCTCCCTCTCTTATGGTTTCTCTCTTTCTTTCAATCTTTTCTCTCGTCTATTCCTCCCCTGACTCAATAATCCTAGTTCCACTTGCTTTCATCGCCTCCCCTTCTCTTTTTCCTACCTCCCTCTTCACTCACTTCCCCTGCCACTCCCAACATGCTCAGGAGATCTTATCCCTTTCCCCTTCTGTTAGGGACCTTATATGAATCTCTTAGAGTACTCCTTGTATCCTAGTTTCTCTGGCACTGTAAATTATAGGCTAGTGATCCTTGGCTCTATGTCTAAAATCCATATATGAGTGAGTACATACCATGTTGTAACTGGGTTACCTCATTTAGTATTGTTTCTTCAAGTTCCATCCATTTGCCTGAGAATTTCAAGATTCCATTGGTTTTGTTTGTTTGTTTGTTTGTTTTCTGCAGAGTTGTATTCCATTGTGTAAATGTGCTACATCTTCTTTATCCATTCTTCAGTTGAGGGGCATCTAGGTTGCTTCCAGGTTCTTGCTATTACAAGTAATGCTTCTACAAACATAGTTGAACACATGTCTTTGTTGCATCGATGTGGATCATTTGGGAATATACCTAAAAGTGGGATTGTTGGGTTCTGTTGTAGACTGATTTCCCATTTTCCTGAGGAACCACCATACTGATTTCCAAAGTGGCTGTAAAAGTTTGTACTCCCACAAGCAGTGAAGGAGTGTTTTCCTTTCTCCACATACTCTCCAGCATAAACTGTCTTTGGTGTTTTTGATTTTAGCAATTCTGATGGGAGTAAGATGGTATCTCAGAACGGTTTTGATTTGCATTTCCCTGGCGGCCATGTATGTTGAGCACTTCGTTAAGTGTCTTTCAGCCATTTTAGATTCCTCTATTTAGAATTCTCTACTTAGTTCTGTACCCCAGTTTTAATTGGATTATTTGGTATTTTGGTGACTAGCTTCTTGAGTTCTTTGTATATTTTGGTGATCAGCCCTCTGTCAGATGTGCGGTTGGTGAAGCTCTTTTCCCATTATCTAGGCTGACATTTAGACTTGTCACCTCTGTCCTTTGCCTCACAAAAGCTTCTAAGTTTGAGGAGATCCCATTTATAAATTGTTGATCTCAGTGTCTATGCTGCTGGAGATATGTTCAGGAAGTGATATCCTGTGCCAATTTGTTCAAGAGTACCTCCCAATTCCTCTTCTAAGAGGTTCAGTGTGGCTGGATTTATGTTGAGGTCTTTGATCCATTTGGACATGTGTTTTATGCATAGTGATAAACATGATCTATCTATACTTTTCTACACACCATCATCCAGTTGTGACTGCACATTTTGTTGAAGATGATTTTCTCCTCCCATTGTATACTTTAGCTGTTTTGTCAAAAATCAGGTGTTCGTAGATTTGTGGGTTAATATCACGATTTTCAATTCGATTCCATTGGTCTGTCCATTTTTGTGCCAATTCCAGAGATTTTCAGGGTTATAGCTCTGTAGTAGAGCTTAAAGTTGGTCATGGTGATGCCTCCTGTAGTTCTTTTATTGTACAGGGTTGTTTTGGCTATCCTAGGTGTTTTGTTTTTCTATATAAAGTTGACTAGTATCCTTTCAAGGTTGTTGAAGAATTGTGCTGAGATTTTCATGGAGATTACATTGAATCTGTCAATTGCTTTTTGCATAATTAACATTTTTACTCTGTTTATGCTACCTATCCAAGAGCATGGAATAGATTTCCATTTTCTGATATCTTCTTTAAAGTCTTTCTTTAAAGACACAAAATTATTGCTATATAAGCCTATACTTGTTTGGTATGTGTTAGCCCAAGATACTTTATGTTGTTTGTGGCTATTGTAAAGGGTGATGTTTCTCTCATTTCAATCTCAGCCCCTTTTTCATCTGTATATAGTAGGATTATTGATTTTTTTTTGAGTTTATCTTTTGAGTTTATCTTTTGAGTTTATGCTGCTAGTTTGCTGAATGTACTTATCAGCCGTAGACGTTACCTGGTACAGTTTTTTGGGGGCGCTTATATAAACTATCATATCCTCTACAGTGAAAATTTGACTTCTTCCTTTCCAATTTGTATCAAGTACAAAATTGAAGAGATATATAGAGAGATGGCAAATTTGTCTTGTTCCTGATTCTAAAGGAAATTCACTAAGCTTCTCTCCATTCACTTTTATATTGGCTGTTGGTTTACAGTATATTGCTTTTATTACATTTAGGTATGTTTCTCTTATTCCTGATATCTCCAAGACCTTTATCATGAAAGTGTGTTGAATTTTGGAAAAGGCTTTTTCAGCATCTACTGAGATGATCATATGGTTTTTCTTTTTCAGTTTGTTTATATGTCAGAACACATTGATAGATTTTCATATGTTGACCCATCCCTGATTTCTCTGATGTGTTCTTGGTTTCGATTTACCAGTATTATATTGTGTAATTTTGCATTAATGTTCATAAGAGATATTGGACTGTAGTTTACTTTCATAGTCATGGCTTGGGTACCAAGGTAATTGTTGCCTTGTAAAATGACATTGGTACTGAACCTTCTGTTACTTTCTGTGGAACACTTTGAGGAGTATTGGCATTGGCTCTTCTTTGAATGTCTGGTAGAATTCTGCACTGAAGTAATCTGGCCCTGGGCTTTCTTTTTGGTTAGGATGCTATTGATGACTGCTTCTATTTCATTAATGGTTATAGGTCTATTTAAGTTGCTTATTTGTTCTTGAGTTAATTGTGGAAAAGTGATACCTACTCAAACATTTGTCCATTTTCTCTGAATTTTCCAGGTTTGTAGAGTAATGATTTTAAAATATGACCTGAATAGATGTTCTCCCAGTACTAAGATTTCACAGATGCCAGTCCAGGGTACTGACTATAACTAGGAAAACTCTCAATCACTATACAAGGACAAAACAAGATATTTAATGACAAAGCCAGATTTTCACAATATGTATGTACAAATTCAGCCCTGCAGAAAGTTCTGGAAGGAAAACTTCAACCCAAGGAATTTAACAACACTCACAAAGACCTAGGCAATATATAATCTAACTTCACCAGAACCTAGGGATAAAGCAGGGCAAATATATACACAATAACACTGCCAACAACTAATCTAAAACAAACAAGCATTAACAATCAGTGGTCCACTACTCCAGTGTCCTATCCCCATCATTAACACAAAACATCCAGGAAATGTGGGACACTGTGGGAAGACCAAACCTAAGAATAATAGGCACACAGGAAGATGAGGAAGCCCAGCTCAAAGGTGCCGAAAAAAATATTCAAAAAAATCATTGAAGGAAACTTTCCCAATCTGAAGAAGGACATGCCCATGAAAGTACAAGAAGCATACTGAACACCAAATAGAATGGACCAAAGAAAAAGACCCCTCGGCATATAATAATCAAAACACCTAGCATAAAGAATAAAGAAACAATATTAAGAGCAGTGAAGGAAAAATGACAGGTAACATATAAAGGCAGACCTATCAAAATTACACCTGACTTCCCATGGTGGAAACCCTCAGGCCAGAAGGTCCTGGATAGATGTTCTACAAGTATTAAGAGAACACAGATGCCAGCCAAGGATACTATACCCAGCAAAACTCTAAATCACTGTAGATAAAGAAAACAAAATATTTAATGACAAAACCAGATTTTTCCAATATCTATCGACAAATCCAGCCCTACAGAAAGTATTGGAGGAAAATTCCAACCCAAGGAAGGTAACTACGCCCACAAAAATGTAGGCAACAGATAATCCAACTACACCAGAAACCAAGGGTGAAGAAGAACAAATATATTCACAATACCACTGCCAACAACAAACATAAATCAAACAAGCATCAACAAACAATGGTCCTTACTCACCCTCAATATTAATGGTCTCACCTATAAAAAGACACAGGCTAACAGAATGGATACTAAGACAGAATTCATCCTTCTGCTGTATACAAGAAACACATCTTAGCTTCAAAGATAGACATTACCTCAGGGTAAAGGGTTGGGAAAAGATTTTCCAATCAAATGGAAATAAGAAGCAAGCAGGCATAGCTATCCTAATATCTAACGAGTTAGACTTCAAACCAAAATTAGTCAAAAGAGATGAAGACAGTTATTTCATATTCATCGCAGTAGAAATCCATCAACACAAAGTCTTAGTTCTTAACATCTATGCCCCTAATACAAAGTCACCCACATTTGTAAAAGAAACACTACTAAAACTCAAAGCTCATATAAAACTTCACACACTTATAGTGGGAGACTTCAATACACCACCCTCAACACTAGACAGGACCACAAATCAGAAACTCACCAAAGAAACAAAAGAATTAACAGAAGTTATGTCTCAACTGGGGTTAACAGACATCTATAGAACATTCCATCCAAAGACAAAAGAATATACCTTCTTCTCTGCTCCACATGGAACCTTCTCTAAAATTGACCACATACTAGGAGACATAACAAACCTCAACAGATACAAGAGAATAGGAATTGTCCCTTGTATCTTATTGGACCACCATGCTTTAAAATTGGAATTCAACAACAACAAAAATAGCAGAAAACCTGCAAACTCATGGAAACAGAACAATGTGCAATTGCACCACTACTGGGTCAAAGAAGAAATAAAGAAAGAAATTAAGAACTTTCTAATATTCAATGAGAATGAGGACACAACATAGCCAAACTTATGGGACATCTTGAAAGCAGTGCTACAAGGGAAGTTCATTGCACTAAGTGCCCATATGAAGAAAATAGAGGAAAGTCACATAAGAGAATTAACAGCACAACTGAAAGCCCTAGAACAGAGAGAAGCAAATTTACCCCGTAGGAGTAGATGCCAGGAAATAATCAACATGAGGGCTGAAATCAACAAAATAGAAACCAGGAAAACAATACAAAAAATCAATGCAACAAAGAGTTGTTTTTTTGAGAAAATCAACAAGATAGACAAACCTTTATCCAAATTAATGAAAAAGCACAGAGAGAACATGCAAATTAACAAAATCAGAAATGAAAAGGAGAACATAACAACAGACACAGAGGAAATCCAGATAATTTTCAGGTCATACTTTGAAAATCTGTATTCCACAGAAATTGAAAATTCAAAGGAAATGGACAAATTTCTGGATAACTATCACTTACCAAAATTAAATCAAGAACAGACAAACAACTTAAATAGACCAATAACCCGCAATTAAATAGAAGCACTCATCGAAAGATTTCCAACCAAAAAAGTCCAGGGCCAGATGGATTCAGTGCAGAATTCTACCAGACATTCAAGGAAGAACTAATACCACTACTCCTGAAAATGTTCTACAAGATAGAAACAGAAGGTTCATTGCCAAACTCTTTTTATGAGGCCACTATAACCTTGGTACCCAAGCCTCATAAAGACACAACTAAGAAAGAAAACTACAGACCAATATCCCTGATGAACATCGATGCAAAAATACTCAATAAAATACTGGCAAACTGATTTGAAGAATACATCAGAGAAAACATCCACCATGACCAAGTAGGCTTCATCCATGGATGGCAGGGATGGTTTAACTTATGAAAATCTATCAACATGATCCACCATATAAACAAACTTACAAAGAAATCCTTATGAATTATCTCCCTAGATGCTGAAAAAGCCTTCGATAAAATTCAACGCCCTTTCATGATAAAGGTCTTGGAGAGGTCAGGGATAACAGGAACATACCTAAACATATTAAGAGCAATATACAGCAAACCAACGGCCAACATCAAACTCAATGGAGAGAAACTTAAGCCAATTCCTCCAAAATCATGAACAAGACAAGGCTGCCCTCTCTCTCCATATCTCTTCAATATCGTACTAGAAGTTCTAGCTAATGCTATAAGACAACAAAAGGAGATCAAGGGGATCCAAATTGGAAAGGAAGAAGTCAAACTGTCTCTATTTTCAGATGATATGATAGTTTACATAAGCAACCCAATAAACTCTACCAGGGAACTCCTACAGCTGATAAACACCTTCAGCAAACTAGCAGGATACAAGATAAACTCAAAAAAATCAGTAGTCCTACTTTTTTTCAGACAACGAAGAGACAGAGAAAGAAATCAGAGAAACATCACCCTTTACAATAGCCACAAGCAACATAAAGTATCTTGGTGTAACGCTTACCGAACAAGTAAAAGACCTATATAATAAGAACTTTGTGTCTCTAAGGAAAGAAATTAAAGAAGATATCAGAACATGGAAATATCTCCCATTCTCTTGGATAGATAGGATAAACATAGTAAAAATGGCAATCTTGCCAAAAGCAATCTACAGATTCAATGCAATCCCTATTAAAATCCCACCACAATTCTTCACTGATCTTGAAAGAATAATAATCAACTTTAGATGGAAAAACAAAAGACCCTGGGTAGCCAAAACATCCCTATACAATAACAGAACTTCTGGAGGAATCACCATTGTCATGACTTTAAGCTCTACTACAGAGCTGTAGATCTGAAAACAGCCTGCTATTGGCACAAAAATAGACAGTTAGACCAATGGAATCGAATTGATAATCCTGATACTAACCCACACACCTATGAACACCTGATTTTCGACAAAACAGCTAAAATTATACAGCATCTTCAACAAATGGTGCTGGCACAATTGGATGAGGGTTTGTAGAAGACTGCAGATAGACCCATGTCTGTTGCCATGCACAAAACTCAAATGCAAATGGATCAAAAACCTCAACATGAATCCAGCCACATTGAACCTCTTAGAAGAGAAAGTAGGAGGTACCCTTCAACAAATTGGTGTAGGAGATCTCTTCCTGAACATAACTCCAGGGGCACAGACACTGAGAGAAACAATTAATAAATGGGACCTTTTCAAACTTCGAAGCTTCTGTAAGGCAAAGGACACAGTCGACAAGACCAAATGGCAGCCCACAGACTGGGAAAAGATTTTCACCAACCCTATATCCAACAAAGGGCTGATCTCCAAAATATACAACGAACTCAAGAAACTAGTCAACAAAACACCAAATAATCCTACTAAAAAATGGGGTACAGAACTGAAGAAAGAATGCTCAATAGAGGAAATCAAAACTGCTGAAAGACTCTTAAGAAAATGCTCCACATCCCTTGCTATCAGGGAAATCCAAATCAAAACAACTTTGAGATAACATCTTACTCGTGCCAGAATGGCTAAAATTAGAAACACCAATGATGACTCATGTTGGAGAGGATGTGGAGAAAGGGGGAACACTCTTCCTCTGTTGGTGGGAATGCAAACTCATTCAGCCATTTTGGAGATCACTATGGCGGTTCCTCAGGAAAATGGAATTAGTGTACCACAGGACCTGGCAATCCCCCTCTTAGGCATATACCCAAAGGATTTACATCCATGCAACAAAAACATCTGTTCACCTATGATCATAGCAGCTCTATTTGTAATGGCAAGAACCTGGAAGCAACCTAGATGCCCCTCAATTGAAGAATGGTTAATGAAGACATGGCACATCTACACAATGGAATACTACTCTGCAGAAAAAAAAAATAATGGTATCTTGAAATTGCAGGCAAGTGGATGGCACTCGAAGAAACCATCCTGAGTGAGGTAACCCAGTCACAAAAAGAGGAACATGGTAAGTACTTGCTCATATATGGATTTTAGACCTAGATCAAAGGATCACCAGCCTATAATTCACACCACCTGAGGAACTAGGATACAAGGTGTATTCTTAGAGATTCATATAAAGTCCCTCACAGAACTGGTAAGGGACAAGTTCCCCGAGCTCAGTGGAAGTGGGAGGGGACAGTGAATGGAGAGAGAAGTAGGAGAAAACGAGGGGGAGGAAAGGAAATCATGTGCGATCAGGAAGATTGAGCCTGTTTAGGAATAGAAGACAGGAAAGAGAGAGAGAGACAGAGACAGAGACAGAGAGAGAGAACATAAAAGAGGAGCCAATGTTGGTTTGAAGATAAACTTGGACACAAAGAAATGTCTAGAGAACTACAAGACTGCTGCCAACTAACAATTTGAGCTTCCGTGGAAAGGCTATCATAAATGCCCTTCCTGGATAGTGAGATCAACAACTAACTTCTCCATGGAGCCCTCAACTAATGCCTGTTGGAAACAGGAGCAAACACCCATACATAAACACTGAGTCTAACTAGAACCCAGATGCAGAAGGAGAGGACAAGACCATGTGGCAGAAACACATAGAGACAGCTTCCCTGAACAAGGAGGAGCTAAGGGCCACTAGACTGATAGCTGGGAATCCAGCATGGGACTGACTCAGGCCCCCCTAAATATGGGTCTCAGCCAGAAGGACTTAGCAGTCTAAGGGACCTCAGACAGTGGAGCCAGGATGTATCCCTGGTGCACAAAAGGACTTTGCGAACACATCCCCCATGGAGGGATAACTGCCTTAATCTAGAGACAGGAGAGAAGTCCTAATCCCTACTTCACATGATCTGTGTGATCTACATGACCCCAACTGGATGGCATCCCCCTACATATGGAATTGGGGTGGGGGATGGGAGGGGAGGGTGGTTATAGTGCATGTGAGAGGGCAGAGTGGGTAAAAGGGAGGAAAGGAGGGAGGGAAGGAGGGAGGGAAGGAGAGAGAGAAGGAAGGAACTGGGATCAACATGTAAAATAAAAAATTAAATTTAAAAAAAAAAATGTTTTGACTCCAAAATTTAAGTTCAAGGACAAGTTACTGGGGAAAAGGATTTCTATTTTTGTTTCCACAGAAAGTGAAAAGATGTGGATTCCTTCCAGACTAATGTGGTTTGATCAAGCCTGACCCCCTGAAAGAGAGTACCAGGTGATCCTACATCCAAAACAGCTGGACAAAACAGCCTTGCAGACTTCAGCCAGGATTTCTGAATCTTTTTAAATCCCCCATGTCAGCACCCTTTACCAACAGGAAGTAGTTTGGAAAGAACAATGCCCAAATTCTCAAATATTGTCTATAAATGTTTGTTTTCATTTAAATGGACTTTGTAATATAAAGTAAATTTAAAAAAATAAAAAAAAAAATTTCTTCCTAAAAAAAAAAAAAAAGAAAGAAAGAAAGAAAAAGTTGATTATGAGGAGACCCTGTAAACTCTCCCTTTTTGTTTAATGAAGATAGGCTTTAATTGTGCGATGTGCATGAGCCACCATGGCCTGACCCTGAGGATTATAAGGGGTACCCTTTTTATGTGAGATTAAAAGGAAATTGCAAAAAAGAGTTCCAATGCTGACTAGTATTAGCAGGGCCATTATCAGTTTTTAATTGTCTGGGCATTCCCATATAAGCAAAGGCTTATAAACAATGGCTCTTAACACCCTTAAGCCTTTCCCCAGTAAGAGCAGAGGCAAATATGAGATGAGGATGGGTATCCACAGGTACATGAACAAATTGTGGTCGACCAAAGGAAGGAACATGGGTAACATCCATCTGCCAGACATCATTAGGCGTGACACCACGGGGGTTAACTCTAAGGTGTGGAACAGGTAAGACCTCTGCACATAGGGGATACTTCTTAACTATATGAATAGCTTGGTCTCTAGTAATTTTAAAATGGAATTTAAGTGACCCTGCATTAAGGTGGAAGGTTGTATGAGCTTTGCAGGCTGCTTCATAACCAGACTCTCTCATCATCATGATGGCACTATCTGTTTTATTATTAAAATCACCAATTGCATTTCCTTCAGCAAAGGGCCGGGCAAATCAGAATGTGCTGGAGATGTCCTACAAATTTGGATGAGAGCGCCTCCATAGTGAGCTTTATTGTATGGCTAGTAAATCGTGTTCATGTACACGAGAGACTAGAGCTATATAAGCAGCAGTTTCTAAGGAACAATATATGATACACATATTTACTGTCTGTGTATAAGTTAAATGGCTCATCAGAAAAATGTTGAAGGGCTAATTGTGCTGCAACTAGTTTCACAAATTGTGCAGACTTCCCTTTAATTATAGAGCATTTGATAATGGGAAAAAACAA